>NW_017308643.1:12632-24646 GCF_000935625.1 Nanorana parkeri | reverse complement strand
ATAGATATATATCTAGATATAGATATATATCTATATCTAGATATATCACATATTTGTTTTATTCTTTTAAACAAATATCATTAGATGTAGTGCAAAAATCAAGCCATGCCAACTATCTGAGAAAAGTATTTTGGATTCTGTTCAACCAAATTTTGTGATCGAGGCATCATAACCAAGGATGGTGATCTCACATTCTTCCCCCTGCAGTTAAGCAATAGTGCTTGGTTATTATCCCACATTTAGCTTGCTGACTAGGCAATGAAGAATCATTGGCATGCTCACTCTATTCACTCTTCTCTCAGCAGCTTCTTTGTGTTACATTGACAGCCCTATGCAGTACATTATAGGCTAACTGGCTGACAATGATGCTCGTCCCTCTGTTATGAGACCATAGCGTTTTTGTACACACTGTAAAATTGAGGCGTTAATTGCGGGATGCTACAGCTTTCTAGGGTAGAAGCCCAAATGTCTGCTGTTTCTCACAGAACATAAATGGGGGATATTGATTTGTTTAAAGAATGTTAGTAGACAAACTGGCAACCTTGTTATCTTTAACTGTAACAAAGGAAAAATTATAAAAGAATCTACAGTCCTTGCCTTGTCAAAGGTGAATGACTTGCCACTACCTTTGTTTGAATGCGGTTTATGTAATATGCTTGGCAAAAGAACATTTCTTTATGCGAACAGAACCAATATTTTTGTTATGTATCATTACAGCGAGCTGCGAAGCCCTCCCATGAACTGGTTCAGAGCCTGATTTCTATGAATGTCACTATTGATTCCAAGATGTCAACCAGCAAAGTGTCCTTATTCACAGACTCCAAGCCACTGGGCATTGAGGATGTTGAAAAAAAGAAGTAAGTTGCTTATATCATTTTGTACATTTGAACATATGTAAATATAATTTTATACACAATAGATTTAATTACAAAGATTTAACACAAAGATTAGTCTTGTGACCGTAATTTTTTAAATCTCATTTAACTAGTATGTTTTTGTTATTTGTATATTGTGCTGTCATTGTAAACGAATCTTATCCATGCCCCCTCTCCCCTTGTCCATTCAGAGAAAGCCTTGTGTTCTGTGAATTGAATACAAGACATTTTCTGAATGGACAAGAATGGGAATGTATTCAATGCTATCCTTCTCTGTACAAGCACTGAGAACTCAAAGCTGACAGTAAATCCAGCTTGAATACAACTAACATTTTTAGCATTCCTTAGCAGCTCTCTCCAGACATAGTATACCAAGCATTAGAGGTAACTTAGCAGGACCCTGAAAACATCAAAAACGATTTTTATTTCCTTGAGTTCCACTTTAAATAACTACATTTTTTTTAATACAGAAATAAAATACATTTTAGCTCAGTATTTGCTGATTGTAAAAAGTGATTGATCCTGATTTCTACCCTTCACACTTTTTCTTGTAATGTATGGGGCTGTAATCTCCTTTCATACTAGTCTATTAACTTACTGCCGTCCTTCAGCTTTGTAATGCCTACTGAAGAACAAGTAGTGGATGCTAAAACTGGGCGTATTCGTCGCAAAGCAGTATTTCAAGATGACAAGGATGGGGAACCTGGAGAAGAGGACGACGAGGATGAGGATGAGGACGACGAGGATGAGGATGAAGATGACGAAGCTGATGTTGGGGAGGAGGTAGAGGAAGATGATGGTGAAGAGGATGATGAAACATCAGAGGAGGATGAGAGATTTGAAGAGCAGCAGCCCACCCCAAGGGCTGTTAAACGCATAAAACTGGAGGATAAAAAGCAATCTTCCTCATTTGAGATGCCTGCCTTTGCCGACAGCGATGATGACCTGGAGGACAGCGACGAAGAGAAAAATGGCATGGAAGAAGATGGAGAAGAGGAGGATGATGAGGAATCAGACAGTGACGAGGAAGTACAGGGGAAGAAAAAGATCAGTTTTAAAAAACCAAAACACCCAGCAAACACCAATAGGAAAACGCCAGTATTGGACAGTGGGAACTGCACTGGGGAGGATGGTATGTCATCTGAATCTGATATAATAGAAGACATAGAGGGTGAAGACTCAGAAGAGGAGGGAGAAGAGCTAGAGGGGACTTCTGGGGAGGAGGAGGAGAATGATGATGAAGAGAACCTACTAAAAGATGACGATTCCTTTACTGAAGATCACAGCACTTCTGAAGACACAGTTGGTGAGTTGCACTAGTCTGTGTATAAATCCAGTTTTCATTGCAAATTACTTTATCATCTAGAACTGATAATTGTTATGCACAGAGCCTGGGGAAATAATTCACTCTCTGGCTTTTTATATCTTTGCATTCAAGCTCTCCGTGCTTTTATAGTCTCTGAATTTTTCACCTACTTTAGAGTGCTTAGTGCTCCATGTCTCTCCACTTTTTATAAATTATAAAACTTATTCATTCAAAATCCTACAGGAAATGAAAAATATGTATGTCTTGTGGAGTTAGGTCTTGGACCTTAGTCTTGTGGTGCGATCCTAGCAATATACTTTTGTTATGGTATTTCAACTGTCTTCCTGGTATAATGTTGAATTCAATTTTTTTTAAATTCTTTATTTATAAAACAAGATTTTTCAGTATAAACAAAACAAAAAAGATAATACAGAACAACATAGAGTACAAAAAATTATATTGTCAATCGAGATACATCAAGATGGGCGTTTCACAATAAATGAATCCGTGTAAGACCTGACTGCGACTATGAGACATAGAAGGCAGGCTCCAGGTACCCTGAGTAAGTCAGTCAAGTATCTCAGAAGTCATGGCATATACTTAAAAAAAGGGGGTAGATTAAAAAAAAAACACAAACCAAGAGAAAAAGTCAGTAGATATATCCAAAAATGGCTTAATTGGAAAACGGTAAGTTGGTAAGTTAGTTTGTCATTATTAATGATGGGCAGTCCAATATGAACCGGCCAAGGGATCTTCCAGCACCAGGGGGGGGATACCTCAAAGAAGAGAGAGAAAAAGAGGGGGGTGGGGAGAAGAGAGAGGGTGGCAGGTCCGAAGTACTCCATCCAGTAAAACCAAGTCTTGAAGTATTGCTCATGTCTATTTTGAGAGGACAAAATCAAGTCTTCCATTTCTCTGATCTCCTCCACCCCCCCGTATCCACGTGGTCACTGTAGGAGGGGAAGGGCTCTGCCAGAGGCTAGGAATACAAGCTTTAGCAGCATCCAGTAAATGGCGTATCACGGATCGTGAGTAAGTTTTCCTGGATATATGTGTGTTGTGTAACAGTTGCATTCCTTTTTAAAGCTTCCACTAACGTGGGGTTAATCATTGTGATCTACCTTGTTATGTATGTTAATGGCTTTCCTCTACGAGACATTGAATAAAGAATTACAAAAAAACCCCCACAGGAAGAGTGAGACCACCTGTAGTGGCCTCAGCAGATGTGGTAGCCTTGGGGACTCATGCACTCTAATCCCCAGAAAACTTAGTACTGAGACTTGCCTGATTTTTCTCTGATTACAAGTATTTTCCTTCACTCAGCCTTGGAAAGGAGACACTGCAGATGGATGGGCTTATCTCTATTACTTTGCTCTTTCCTCCTATCAGCATATCCCTAGTTAGCATATGAAGGCAGCAGAACAATTAGGTGGCACCTTCTGCCGTTGCTTCCTTTCAAAGTCTAAGCTCTGATGTACATTGAACTGCAAGAGTCTGATACCAAATCAAATTCCGGTACTTGCACTACTTGCATATAAAATGAAACATTGTAATGATTTAATAATGAATACAGAGTTGTATTAAAGAAGATCTCTGGGAACACAATTTCTAAAACCTTGTGGTGGGGCTGATCCCCTGCACTGCAAGGGTTAAGTGCTCATTTTAGTCTAAGTGCAAAAATAAAAAAGTTATACTCGCATGCTTCTTGGAGCTAGTCAACTGTTACATCGTTCCCTCCAGCATCTCTCCACCTCCACTTAAGCTGCCTAAGGTCCTGTGAGTCATCATGTCAGATACACTGTGTATTGGATGTGAGGATGCTGAGGGACATTCCATCATTGGAGCGGAGGAGACTGGCTAGAGGGAGAGTTCTAACAGCCGGCTCTGAGGTTTGGGTGAGTATAAATTTTTTTTATTTTTGCATCTAGATGAAATTGAGCATTTAACGCTTGCAGTGCAGGGGTAGCACCACTGCAGGGGTTAAGGATTTCACCCCGGAATTCTTCTTTATTTTGTATCATGTATGTCTGCCTGAAGTTCACTCCATTATCTACCGAAAACTATCATGTGTTTTGAGTGGATTGACCCATCAACTAGCTTCTTCCATGAGGCCATAAACCATTCACTGCTATTATTATATTTTCAAGGTTCACTAATTCAGAACTGTTTGCAGGTGGTTTAAAGTGGAAAGAAGACCTGAAGAAGAAGGCGGCGGAAGTTTTTCTTCGGCATCAACAGTCTGTGCCTAATCTCCGAAAACATGTTTATGGAACAGGTACGTTAGCTGGTACAGGCAGATGGGAAATCAGATCTCTCTACTCTGCCAGACAGGACTTCATCTTTAAAATCAAACAAAACAAGTCTGTGCTTTCCTATCTATATTTTTGTAGAGCTTAGGGCTTGTGTTATGATAGAATCAGCCAAGTAACATAAATAAAAAAAACATATAGCAAAATCTGCAGTGTGTGAACCATCATACTGCCCTATATATATTCGAACATAGATCTGTTATGAATTATTAAAATGCAAAAAAACTAAACACGCACGACGGTGTGTTTACATTTTTCCATAAGTAAACAGTGTTTTTATTTGGTTCCTGTCAAATTTAGTGGCTGAAGAAGAGGAGGTTAATGATAAGGGAGAAGAACTGGGTGGCCTGTTCCATGTGAGTCGTCCAGAGAAGGAATCTAAAAGAGCAGCTAATGCCCTGGACTGTTCCAAATTTGTGGTGGAGAGCCCTCAGGACTGGGATGCTGAAGAGGTACGTATATGGACAAATATTAGAGTCATTTATACCTATTATTAACAAAAGAGCATACTATAAAAAAAAAAAAGAACACTTTGCTAACACCTCCAATGATCAACTCCCACAATCCACCCTTGATCCCCCACATGAGATTTTTATTTTTTTAGTACTGTGAGCTAGGCCATCTCTGCCCTCTCCCTTCCCTTTGATTTTATCAGTCCTTGTATCTTACAGCATCAAAGAAAATGACCAAGCTGGTGCAGATTGGCTCCAGGCCAGGAAGAAAATAATGATTCAATTTGGATAAACGCCCCACAACCCTACACCTACTTTTTTGGGGCATTAGTTTCACAGGAACTTGGTGCTCCTCATTACCTGGCTGGAGCAGTGAGAGGGGGACCACATTATATGATGACCCTCCTAAATCACTTGCCTAATTGTGAAGGGCACATGAGATAGTAATAATATAGCCATGGGCCTGCTCATAGCCTTTTTGGGGCCCCTTTGTTATGATGGTCTGATATTAATAATGGGTCCATGCGTTGGCAATGGCAGCATAGAAGTTAGGGTACAAGGAAAAGCTTTGTTTCTTCCCAGGATCTAGGGATTACAAAGAAATTGATTTGATTGGTAACATTGGTACATTTATTCAATATAAGTAGAGTTATTATTTTAGGCATGGCTTGGGGGACGTGACAGGTTTACTTTTATCACAACAAAGACAGACAGAGTTGGGTATTTATTTTCCTGTGTCTTTTAAGGTCATGGACTGCATCCGGGATTGTTTTGTAACTGGCAAATGGGAAGCGGATAAAGATGCAGAAAAATTGTTGGAGGAAGATGGTAAGTGCTGCCCACTAGGGTAAGGATAACGCCTTTTAAGGGGCTACATTTTTCTGATCAGTGCTGCTCGTATTGCAGAGAGACCTTCTTAAAAACATTTTAGCCATGTTTGTTGTATTGTACTAAATACATATTGGTTTGCTGCCGATAAGGATGTTTACTGTTTGAAATAATTAGTATGACAGTTTGATTAACACCCTCTATTCCTCATTGTCCTATTTCCGCCTCCTAAGAACTCTCAAGCAACCCATAAACCTGTAATTGCACTCAGATCTGTGTGCGAGATTGGATCATGTTGAGGTCGTAGAATGGGCCATAATGCAATATTTTGCTTGTTAGAGATCTGCCAAAGCTACTTGTTCCCTCTTTTGTGACTGTAGTTCAATCCATCTGAAAGTTGTGAATGCCATGTCATCTATTGGTGCCCTGAGCTAAAGCATCAGCTTTTTATGTTCAAGTTCAGTACAGGCAGTCCCCGAGTTACGGACGTCCGACTTACGGACAATCCGTACTTATGAACGGGGTCCACCATTCTCCTAAATGTACCGGCAGGAGAACTGTGGCTGCAGCAGCCTGTGTCCTTTCAAATCCCCGCTGCTCTCCATGCCTGTGAGGCAGCGGGGACACGGACCGCTGCATACCGCCAGTGCCCCACTTACCTCCGCTTATGTGCACGTACCTCCGGAAAGCCGTATTACATCACTTCCGCATTCACCTGTCAGTCATCTGGCTGCTATAGCCAGAGAGATGAAGCGGATCTGTGCATCAGCTTCTTTTGGGGTCCCCAGGTGACATTGGGGGTCTTAGGGATCCCTAATGTCTCCATGAAGAGGACCTGTCAGTGTGCCTTTGCTATTATATAGGGGGATTGTTATCCCCCTATGTAATAGCAATAACAAGTGTAAAAAAAACATAAAAAGAGTAAAAAAAAATAACCCCACCCCAATTTTTAAGTCCCCCACCCCCACATTTACACACATATACACGTAAATACGCGTTCGCATGCGAAAATGACAATTGCAATCATTTTAGGGCCATCAATCACTAAACACTAAACTGATGAGCGGTTAAAGCTTTTAAAGCGCCGCCTATGGCCAATTTTGGGTATTGTAGTTTTTTTAGGTTTCCCGCGTACAATTTGAAGGCTTGCCATGTTTGGTGTCTTTTTATCCGACGTGACCCCGTCTTTGATATTTTACCAAAAAATTGGGTAGTAAATGTTTTTTAGCATTTAATATAGGGGAAACAGTTTAAAAAAGAAATAAAACATTTGGTACTTTTCCCTTTTAATATAGTAAAAAATATAACCTCCAGGGGTGAATAAAAACCACCAAAAAAAAGCCTCTCTCCTGTCCCCAAAAAATGGTATAAAATGTATTTCAGTACAGCGTTGCATGATGGAATAAACGTCAAGCAAAGTACTGCAGTGCTGAACAATGAAAAATGGCCTGGATGGGAAGAGGGTTTAACTCTTGAAGACTTGAAGTGGTTAAATAATTTTTTTTTAAAATTATTATATTATAATCTTCTGAACAACAGGAACAGACAGCAAAAAAACAGTGACCCTTCCCTCTGGTATCCAAAACTAAAAAATGTTTTTTTGGCTGGAGTTGCACTTAAAAAATTTACCTGTTCCGACTTGCATACAAATTCAACTACAGAGTACAAACCTAAAGTCCCTATCTTGTATGTAAACCGGGGACCGCCTGTATATCGAATAAATGGTTATAAGAGTGACTCCCCTGTCATCCACAAATTGACAGGCATCTAGAATATAGGAATAAAGGTAAAGTGGTGTGCTCAAATCCCCAGTACTCGTCAGGAATAGGGTAGTAGTTTGGCTTGCCAGTATGTCTTATCAGCCAGTTAGTTATCTGCTTGTTATCCCTGTATAATCTGACCTGTGAAAAGGCAACACATTTGCCTTTTTTTTCTGAGTAAAGCAGTAATGGCGATGTCTTCAATAAAGAATAAAGGGTTTTGGGGGTAATCTATCCGTTTTCTGTTCACAGAAGAACTCTATGGTGATTTTGAAGATTTAGAGACAGGAAAGGTGCACAAGGGCAAACCTGAGTCCCAAGTGGAAGAGGTAAGAAATATAACATCTGAAGCCAATCCCCTTTTCTTCTACAACATATGTAGTTTTAAATTTAATTTTCACGAGAGAGAGAGATGTTAAGATTGAATAAAGACACAGGTCGATCAAGTTCAACCTTTTTGGTGTTTGTGTTACTTAGATTACTTGTACCACTGTATAGTTTGCACGATGAGAAAAGTATCTAGATGGTTCTTGAATGATTCCATACTCTCTGCTGATACCACTGTCTGTGGAAGGGAGTTCTACAATTTTACAGCTCTCACAGTAAAGAATCCCCTTCGCTGTTTAAGATTAAACCTTTTCTCTTCCAGTTTTCATGTGCTAGCATCTTGTATTCTTATCCCATCACCATTAAACAATTTCCCCTTTTAAATGTGAACAAGTTTAATGCTTACAGTCTTTCCTAATAGTTTAGGTCCCCCAGCCCCTTTTATTAGCTTTGTTGCCCTTCTCTGGACTCTCTCCAGCTCATACATACACTATATTACCAAAAGTATTCGGACACCCCTCCAAATCATTGGATTCAGGTGTTCCGTGAAATTTCCTTGCTACTAAATAATTCACAGTCAACTGTTAGTGGTTATATAACAACGTGGGAGCAACTGGGAACAACAGCAACTCAGCCACGAAGTGAAGCGCACAGTGCACAGAAGTCGCCAACTGTCTGCAGAGTCAATAGCTACAGACCTCCAAAGTTTGTGTGGCCTTCAGATTGGTACAACAGAGAGCTTTATGGAATGGGTTTCCATGTCCGAGCAGCTGCATCCAAGTCTTACATCACCAAGTGCAATGCAAAGCGTCGGATGCAGTGGTGTAAAGCACGCCGCCACTGGACTCTAGACAAGTCGAGACGTGTTCTCTGGAGTGAATAATCACGCTTCTCTGTCTGGCAATCCGATAGACGTGTCTGGGTTTGGCGGTTGCCAGGAGAACGGTACTTGCCTGACTGCATTGTGCCAAGTGTAAAGTTTTGGTGGAGGGGGGATTATGGTGTGGGGTTGTTTTTCAGTGGTTGGGCTTGGCCACTTCGTTCCAGTGAAGGGAACTCTTAAGACATCAGCATACCAAGACATTTTGGACAATTTCATGCCCCCAACTTTGTGGGAACAGTTTGTTCCAACATGACTGCGCACCAGTGCACAAAGCAAGGACCATAAAGAGATGGATGAGCGAGTTTGGGGTGGAGGAACTTGACTGGCCTGCACATAGTCCTAACCTCAACCCGATAGAACACCTTTGGGATGAATTAGAGCGGAGACTGTGAGCAAGGCCTTCTCGTCCAGCATCAGTACCTGACCTCCCAAATGTGCTTCTGGAAGAATGGTCAACATTCCCATAGACGCACTCCTAAACCTTGTGGACAGCCTTCACAGAAGAGTTGAAGCTGTTATAGCTGCAAGGGGTGGGCCAACTCAATGTTGAACCCTACGGACTAAGACTAGAATGCCACTTAAGTTCATGTGCTTGTAATGGCAGGCGTCCCAATACTTTTGGCAATATAGTTTGTGTGTGTGTCAGTGCACCACAACCCATCTCAACGCAACATTATGGGAGAACAGGGCACATTGAAAGCAATTGTTTTCTATGTGCCCTGGAATTGAGCCTGCATAGATCGACACAGTTCAGCTGATGGGGTGTGAACGGGCCTTTAGGGAGAGAAAGGATTCTGCTCGTTTTTTTTTGGAAAATCCATAGTGCTCTGGGATTCCTGTGTCTTGGGTACAGATATTTGTTTTCAAAACAAATATTGTGAGTGTATAGGCATGTAGGTTTGTCTAAATCAAAGGGCCAAGTGCCAGTTACAACTGCATTACCGTTACCCAGGGTCTCCCTTGCCTGTTAAGGCAGTAAAGAATTTAATGATTACCACAACACACAGGCCCGTACCTATTTAGTCAGTAATTCATCATTTTACATTTTTACCATATAAATTATATATTGTTTCAGCGTTAATAAGCTGTGGAACCACTTGGCTCATTGAGTATACATTTGTTAAAGCCAAACTGTACGCTATACTTTAATGCCCCACATTCCAGGTAGCATAGACATACTTTTAGTTTGCTCACCTACCACTTTTTAGCTGCTGGGAGTGTGGAAATACAGCCATGTAAAAACTCCAAGTCCTTGTAGTTGGAACTTACACAGGGCTAAGCACCAGTGCTGT
This sequence comes from Nanorana parkeri, assembly GCF_000935625.1. Lineage (NCBI taxonomy): Eukaryota > Metazoa > Chordata > Amphibia > Anura > Dicroglossidae > Nanorana > Nanorana parkeri. Next base: position 14,614 of record NW_017308643.1, on the reverse strand, counting down.
CAGGGATGTCAACGATTCACCCCACAACCGCTCTGTGGAAAATTTTTTTTTAGTTTATTAAACAGCACATGATGCACTTTTCCAAAAAGCTCTTGTAGAGCTGTATCCTGTACCACTTAATAAACTGAGAAAAAAATTGTCGGCGTTTCGGCAAATCTTTCATATTCGTGGCATTTTTCTGCCGGCAGCAAGAACCAGACCAGCACCCAGCCATAGTGAATAGAGGTGAGCTGAAATCCACCTGGATCGATTTGTTTGATATTCAACAGCACTGTCACATGAAGAAGGGCTGGGAGTGACACAATCCTTTATAACCAGAAGTACTGGGAATCTCCTGCTGAAAGCACTCACAATAGAGCTTGGGAAGTGGAGTATATGTTGCCAGGCTGGGGGCATTAAAGTAAACTTGTTTATTTGCCTTGCATTGTTTCAAAATGGTAAGAGGCATGTAGGTGAAAATGAGGACCGTATACCCCCCCTGCCCTAGTGCTGTATTATTCTTGTATTACACAGAGTGAAGGTGAAAATGAAGGAGACGATGAAGCAGGGGACAAGGCCGTCCCTGCAGTGGAAGAAGAGAAGAAGCACCGTCTGGAGAAGAAACGTAAGCTAAAGGAGCGGTTCGACTTGGAGTACGATGATGTTGATGCTGAGGCTACATACTTTGATGACCTGAAGGGCGAGATGCAGAAGCAGGCAGAGGTCAGCACAATACTACATAAGTTGATTTGAAACTTTTTTTGATGTTTCAGTGCTTTTAAGTATAAATATTTTGTTTCCTTAATTTAAATGTTTACTTGAATTATTCCATTTTGTAAAGCGCTGCACAAACTGTTGGCGCTATATAAATCCTGTGTAATAATAATTTTACCTGTAATTGAGGATGTGAGCATTCAGTTTATTCATTTATCTTGGTATTGCTCATTTTCTCTTCCTAAACTTTAGTTGCCTTCTGCCTCTTACTCTTCTCTATACACCCCCAGCTCAACCGCGCAGAGTTCGAAGACCAGGATGATGAAATCCGTGTGCAGTATGAAGGCTTTCGACCTGGCATGTACCTCCGCATAGAAATTGAACATATGCCCTGTGAATTTGTAGTGAACTTTGACCCTCATTATCCAATGATTTTAGGGGGATTGGGAAACAGTGAAGGAAATGTTGGCTATATCCAGGTAAAGCAATTTACATTCAACAGTGTGTGTGTGTGTGTCTAATCTCATCTCTATCCTGTACTTGCACAGTCAAATAGTATCATTACAAGGTTTAAAAAAAAGAAACACTCACAAGTATGATATTATTTGCTCTGTTAGAGAGAGAATTCCATCCTTATCCTCAAAGGCATTTGCATACGTAATCTGTCTTTTATCACTGTGCCAAATTAAAAGGTCTCTAAAAAATAAGTGTAAGTGTAAGAATATTCAACATAAAGTATAGTCTTGTCTGTATGATAAAATAATTTGTAACTATTTACAGTGCTGCTTGTAATTATATGTACAGATGAGGCTGAAAAAGCACCGATGGCACAAAAGAATTCTAAAGACAAGAGATCCCTTGATCTTTTCCCTGGGCTGGAGGCGATTCCAGACAGCCCCTCTTTATTACATCGAGGATCACAATGGACGCCATCGGCTTCTCAAGTATACGCCAGAACACATGCACTGTGGAGCCGCTATATGGGGTGAGTACTGGACCCAGTCAACATGTTGGATAGAAGTGAAGCTTTAAAGAGATTTTCCTTTTTAGCATTTGCTTTTACGTTCAGTGCTTAACCAGTTGACATCCGCGTTGTTAAACCCCCTTCCCATCCAGGCCATTTTTCAGTATTCAGCGCTGCGGTACTTTGAATGACATTTATTCCGTCATGCAGCGCTGTACTGAAATGAATTTTATACCCTTTTTTAGGGACAGATAGAGCTTTCTTTTGGTGGTATTTATTCACCACTGGGGGTTTTTATTTTTTTACTATATTAAGGAAAATTACC
>NW_017308643.1:2861-12530 GCF_000935625.1 Nanorana parkeri | reverse complement strand
GCTATGGACCCGCTGATCGCCTATATGTGAAACACCCGGTACCGGGTGTTCGCATTGGATGGGTCTTTTCTGCCCGTGCGTGCCCGCTAGGGGGCACGCGCGAGCAGAAAAAAAATGCCGTCTGGCGACAGCAACCCACCACTGCAGCAGAGGTTAAATAATAATCTTTATATGCTTTTAATTAGGTAAATAGGAAATATTGTTATAGATATAAATCTAATCTGCTGAAGTTGCATTGATGGTAGTTTTAACCAGTTCTTTTTAGTAATCTAGCTTTCTGGTTTAAAGACAAGTGGCTAATTACACAGTTAAAATACATATATAGGACCTGTTATGTTCCAAAGGTTCTGTACGTCTCTTTAGCCACTCTTGTGATCCAGGTACTCCTGCCAGACAGTACGACCAATTCTTAACCTCCTATGTATTGGAAGAACGGCTATTGCAAAAACTCTGGGTAACAAAAACCCAGCCTATTGACTAAACGGTAAATCAGGAGCTCACCTCTGTCTTAACCAGCTATAGATGGGCAGATTTTTCCACAGTAATGGCTTAAAGTGAGACATATTAAAAAGGTCCTCTGAACTCTTTACCTATTTAGTCCTTCATTGCTAAACATGCAACAGGTTCTCTTTCCCTCGTTTTAGGAGTATGGGTTTCCCACCCCATCTTTATCGGCAAGAGGTCAGGGAGTGAATGTCTCGTTCATGTACAGTAGATCACCATGAGGTAGAAAATATAAGTATGATCATCATCATGCTTACTCAGTACAGCACCAAGATAAGGTCAGCATGCCTATTCACCCATTAACTGGCCAAAGAAAAAGACACATAGAGGGATAGGCAGTCTACAAGACAATTATATCCTTTCTAGCATAACTTAAATTCACATATTATCTCAGCTGGATACATGTACACATATAGATATATACAGAGTATTGAACTAACTGATAATTAGGGGGCTTCCTTCTACACACATCAGGGACTGTTTTACTTATTTAAATTTTTTCATACAATAAAGATTTGTTGTATTTATAGTGAGTGGTTCTATACTCTATTGTCTATTCTGCTATATATACATTTTTGTTTGTATGGTTCCCCAGTTTTGCTCTTTTAAATCTGGGTCTGGTGGGTGTCATGCCCTTTGCTCATTCAGCTAGAGGACATTGATTTCTCTGTATGTGTTTCTAAGACTCTGCCCATTGTTTTAAAGGGGATGCTTTGTTTTCCTACTTATTGAATACATTTATTTGTTCAGTTTTCATATTTTCTATTTTTGTATGCTGCGCTTTTTTTCTCTCCCTGTAACTGCCACTGTCTCCTCTTTAACTGACTTTAATGAAAGGAGAAGTAGAAAGCCGATTAGCTCATCTCTCTGGCACTCTGCTCATTCTATCTATCAACATGCTCCTTGTTAGCACAAGAGCACAGCTGACTGGCTCCTTATACTGCTTCCCCCCCTCCCAGTCTGAGTGCTGATGTACAGGAGATGACAGGAGGCTGATATTCAGATTCAGGTTCTCACACCAACTGCATGTAAAAATACATATTATTCATTCTTTAATGATTAAAATAAATGTACAACCGCATTGCTTGATCAGTTTTTTATATTTGCCTGCACTCAAGCTTAAAATTCCATTCTGAATGTGTAATTGTTTCAAAGCCTTTTGTTTGAAGTAGAATAATTCCAGTGCTTTATGTATAGGAAAGACGATTCACACAACTTTTCCTGTTCCTTTTCAGGGCCCATCACCCCCCAGGGAACAGGCTTTCTGGCTGTTCAGTCTGTTAGCTCCACCACAGTGAGTATATGTCCTACACTACATAGATATAATGTTTTTTGTGTAAAATGGTACCATTTCAGCTGTTGTAAAACGAAGACCTCATTCACACGGCAAAAATGTTCCAGCTGCTGCAAGAATCCAGTATATTCCTGCAGCTGGATTCACAGGTAGATGAGGATAGTTACGACCCCTGAGCCTGTACAAAGCAATGACAGGCTAAAGGTGCCCATACACTTTACAACCATCGCAAGACCTTAGTCTTGCGATGGTTGTAAAGTAATTTAAAAAACGTACGATCTGCCCATCTTGGACAGGCAGATCGTACTCTCGATCATCGCAAGCCCGCCCCGCTGAGGGGCGGGCTTCCGATGACCGCAATGCTGAACGGGCAGTGTGCGCGTGCGCACACCGGCCCGTTCGGCATTTGTCTCCCGAGCATCATGCAAACCAGCCGAAAATTGTACGATTTTCGGCTGGTTTTCTAGCGTGCTCCCTAGACAAAAGACGTGCGACCGTACAGTAAAAACGGTCGCACGTCTTCCATACACTTTGCGATTATCGTACGATCGCGGGATTTCCAGCGATTATCGTGCGATAATCACACAGTGTATGGGCACCTTAACAGTGGCCACAGCTGTCTATTGGTGTACATATGTAATCAGGCATGGAGTAATTATCCATGATTAGGGACAGATGATCACCCCTGGACACAATCTGTTTGCGCTCAGGGGCAATCATCTGTTTCTAACCATAGGTAATCCTGCTATGTGCTCTGTGTGCTCACTGAATAAGCAAGTGCTAGGTGTAGTAACCCATAGCAGTCCCAAATTATCTTTGTCCTCACTTAGTGGTAAATGTATTTTCTGCCTCTAATCTACATGGTGACCTAGTGACCACTTAGTGACCTATGATGAGCTACAGGGGTTGCACCAGTCATACCTCCTGAGATCAGCTGTTTACATTGGTCTCTTAATCGCCTCAAGCTTGTACCACACTAAAGGTGCCCATACACCTTACAATTTATCTGCAGATTTTCTGTGGTCAGATGGAAAAAGTGCAACAGATTGGCCCAGGTGGCGATTACTCCATCCACACAGTTAAGTGTAGATGGAGGCATCTGTTGCACCTTTTCCATCTGACCACAGAAGGTGTATGGTCAGCTTTAGAGGTGCTTGGGTACTTCTGCATGATGTAGATTCGCCTGGCAAACCAATTTAAGCAGTGAGTTTCCTAGATTGGGCTTTGTCAGGGCAGGAAAAGTCAAGCATGATAGATAAAGTATTTGTATGTATGCTAGTGTCTACCCTGCAGCCTGATGTCACCTTGCCATTTAAAACATCTGAAAGGGGACATCAGTTAATACTCTGTTTTCCATGACAGCTGGCTGATGTACATAGCTGGATTTCTAATAGGATTGCATTCCTTTTCTTATAGGCAGATTTCCGTATAGCTGCTACAGGTGTTGTGTTAGATCTGGACAAATCTATCACGGTGGTGAAGAAGCTCAAGTTGATAGGATATCCATGCAAGATCTATAAAAATACTGCTTTTATTAAGGTAACATCTTGCTGCGTTACTTTTATTTGGGGATTTTGATATGTTTTTGTTTTCTCCATATATGCTATGTAAGATATTTTAAACATGACAGATGTGTGCACAGGCAGTGACATAGATCTGTACTGGTAATTATATTGTGGTTGGGAACAGGCGGCTCCTGGTGTTTTTACTATGTGTCCAATTAGGTACTAAGTAGTTTGTCATGTGACCAGTTAATATATGCATTATATGGTGGCATAGTACAACTATTTCTCTTGTTCCAAATCCCTATTTATCTCAGGCTTTTAACCTCTGCATTGGTCATTTCCGACCATACATGTACACAGCAGCAGATGAAGAAGATCATAACTGTATGTCCTTCTTGAAAGATGAGTAGAAAGCCCTATAAAAAGAAAAAAATGCTTACCTAAACTGCCACCATTAATAATATGGTCGATTGGGGGGGTACTGGTCCTATCAGATAAAAGGCACGTCACCAAAAATCACTGTATGAGGCATTTTATGCCAAAATTTCTGTTGCATCCATGATGTAGTAACATGTGCTGCAGCCTTATATATATGCTTCACAAATTAAAATCTTAGCGTAATAAAGATACTCCTATTTGATGTCACCATTTGATTTGTGCGACTGTGTATGATAGTAAAAGGGTTCAAGTATTGCGACAACCAGTGGTAATTTTTTTGAAAGTCATTGGTTTTCTGTCTGAACACAGGAAATGTTAAAAACAAACGGTGCCAGTGGCTGTAACATTAATAATATTAATGAGTTTTTCTACTGAGGATTGCAAGATTCAGATGAGCAGCATTCATTTGTGTGAGCATATCTGGATAGTTAAAGCTGCTTTGCAATTATGGCAAAAGATAGGTTAGGGTTGTGTTTTCTGTAATAACTTTGACAAGTTCTTTGAAGAAAAGAAGAGGTTTTATTCTTAAGACTGATGTGGCATTAAAGTGTTCACAAAGTGCACATGGGTAATCTATTGCTGGCCACAGAGGTTACAATCGGATTGTACAGTCTTGTTGAAATCTATCAAGATCCGTGTAGAGTAAGCGCCTGCCTGGACAATTCAGTCCGATTTTTATCCAGTCAAGTAGTCCCTTACTTTATAGTTGTTAGTATAACTGAAGGAGATTGTACGATTAGAATGCAATATGTATGAACAGCCTAACGAGGATCTTTATTTTTTGTTTGTATTGGACTGATATGGCTCAATGTTCAGTTTTTATAGAAAAACACATTTATGTGTCGTTTGGCTTGCTGTATTGCTGTAGTTCTTTCCTAATATGTTTTTAATGTTTTTTTTTAGGGGATGTTCTCTTCTGTCCTTGAAGTGGCTAAATTTGAAGGTGCCTCTGTGCGCACAGTGAGCGGTATTCGAGGGCAAATCAAAAAAGCCCTGCGGACCCCAGAGGGCGCATTTAGAGCAACCTTTGAAGACAAGCTCCTAATGAGTGGTGAGTAATTGGTGCTTCTGAGAAGTGCAGCTTTTTGGATGTCATCTTCACATGCTGGACAGGAACTATGGGAAGTCAAACATTTTTCATCTCTATTATTTAACTTACTGCTGACAAGTTTTCAGAGTGCTTTATTGCTTGAAAAGATAGTCATTTCATAAGTGAAGAGACAACCAGATGCACGAGGCTACTGCAGAAGTCTTAATAAATGAAAGGAGAAGGTGTGTCACAGACTGTAAGGTTAGATGCATTCAGGTGTTAGTTGCTGTACCTCATACTGTCTGCGGTACATTAGGTTTCTCTGTTGCCATATTGTACGCTACTCAGTGATATTGTGTGCTCCTCAATGATATGCTCATCGGTGATACTTTGTGTTCCTCAATTAAGCCTCTGCCCATGATTAAAAGGGTTTGAAGCTTTTTCAAAAGTAGAAGTGTTTCTCATGAAAGCATTCCTTTTTTAGAATCATTGGGAAACCAAAATGGGTATTTTAAGTAATAAAGTATGTCTTCTGTGTACTGGGGTATACATAATGTTGATGTGTGCAGTGCCTTTCACTAGTATATGGTAGTGACTTTTCAACCGATTCTTTTCCTGCTTTCTCTCTCCTGTTAGACATTGTATTTCTCCGCACCTGGTTCCCAGTCACTGTGCCCACCTTTTATAATCCGGTCACCTCCCTGCTGAAACCTGTGGGCCAGAAAGAGACCTGGACTGGTATGAAAACCGTTGGACAGCTCAGGCACGAGCTTGGCATCAAACGGAAACTGCGAAAAGATTCTCTGTACAAGGTAGTGGCAAGCTTTATTTAAATTAAAGAGAAAATTATATAAACAAACTAAGGTATTGGAAAACAAATGTTCCTTCTTCTGTTTCAGCCTATTGTGCGACAAGAAAGGCACTTTAATGCGCTCCACATTCCCAAAGCTTTACAAAAAGCTCTGCCATTTAAAAGTAAGCCCAAAATGATGGAGAAGAAGGGCAAGCCAACAAGAGACAAACTGCGGCCAGCTGTTATTAGAGAACCTCATGAACGGAAGGTAGGAGCACGATCACTTTTCATAATGATTTCTGATACATGTTTAGTACCGTGTAACAAATATGCTATATCTGATTGTAGCCCCCCTCTCCTTTTACTGGACTATCCTCTGTTTGCATGGTGGGTTAAGGTTCAGCCATGTAAACATTATGGCTTTACACAGCACTATGGTTTCTGAATAGTCAAGATGCATTATAAGATTTCCCCAGCAGGTGGCTGGGGTGTATGCTTTAAATTGTAACCCAGAAATATATATATATATATATATATATATATCATATTTTTATAAACTGCATGTGATTTATTATGATTCACTTGCTAAAGGTGGCCATACACTGCTTGAATTTTACTGCGTCAACAGGACAAATTCAAGCTTTGTGGCCCTGCTGGCGCCGCTCTTTTCGACAGAAGACGATTTTTCAAGAATTCTTGGCTAAACAGTGACTGCAATCATTATTTGGGTATTCTGACAGCTGGGGGTGCCTGGTACAATAATCTGGTAGGGGCTGGATTCCCCCCCATCCCCGTGGGCTGAATGAGAAAAAAATGCCAAGTGCATGGGCAGCTTCATACGGAGCTGTCGAAGAAAGTGCAGTCTGAGAGACTGGAGTATGCATCTCCAAGCTGCCAAAAATGTCAGATAATCTTTCCCACTGCATGGGGACCTATGGCTTGGGATGTTAATCTTTACATTGTGGATACCTAACAGGTTAACTGGAAATTTGCCTTCACAGTGGAAGACTTTAATAAAACCCTCTCAATGTTGTCTCTTTTTCATAGATAAGTGCTCTCCTTGCTGCTTTGGGCACAGTTAAAAACTACAAGAAACAGAAGTCAAAGACAAAACACAAAGCACAAAGGAAGGAGTTTGTGCGCAGCAAGCAGAAAGAGGAGGAGGACAAACTAAAGAGGCAGAAGGAGGCCAGGAAAAAGCTTTTCCGTGCAATTGGACAGAGAGAGAAGAAAAAGCAGAAGTCAAGTCTCAGAGGCAGCAAAGAACACAGCTGACAATCCTGACCTTTGTGGATGTACAGATCCTTATAATGATATCTGCCCAGGACTAGGAGTTGTTGTTTTTTTTACTGTTAAAACGTCTAATGGGTCTATTCAGTAGAGCAGTACACAGAGCAGTACTGAAATACAACATGGAGTAACCAGTAACAGCCAATCAGATTTCTGTTTTCTTTTGCCTCACTGGGTTCTATGGTACTGCTCTTAGTACATTTTCTTGCACTCTTAATAAAGCCTGTTTACTGTGTGAATTTATTATTGCAGATATTTTAAACGCTGATTAGAGGAAACACATTTATATAACAAAATATTTAAGCGCATCTTAACCTTAAAATAAAAAAATATGTGGCGGCATACCAGACCTTGGACGTGGTGACTGTATTCGTTTTAACTTTTCAGGTGAAGAACATTTTCAGCAAGTACAGAAAATACATGTTGATCTTGTCAGAACAGCAGTGTCGTGTCCTGTGAGCTTAAAGTGCAAAGAACTTGTTTCAAGTCTAGCCTGCATGACAGCCATGGCCGCCATAGATAAAGTACAGAAATTAGTGTAGCCACCCCAGGGCAGGAAAAGTATTTATTTATTTACATCATTATCTGTTAAAGATAAAGGGGGAAAAAGAATGAAGAAAGAAACCAAATGCAGCCACCACATATAAGGACTAGTAAGCGGTCATATATTACATTTTTCTTTTTGGGTTTGGATATAACTTAAGGTTTTCTTGCCCCAGTCTGTTATATGGAAGAAAAGAGCACAATTCCAAATGGACGCTATACTAAAAAAAACTTTGTGACCGCGGTAGCTTTTTAATAAGTTAGAGTTGTTCTGAAGGCTCTTTTGAAGGTGATCAATTAAAGACTTGTGAATAACTTTATTTTGAATTACTGGATTGTGTGCATACACTATTATACATGGTCTGTAGAATTTGCTGTACATGCCTTGGAAAAACCAATATAAAATACCATGTTCCAAATCTGTTTTACTTGTGAAACATTACTCTGCGTTCAGGGAAGATTGACTTTTACCAGTGTGTTTTTTCTAGCATATTTCACATTGCGTTGCATATCCTAATTAAAAGGAAAGTATGAGCCAATACACTCTACACCCATCACTAAAAATGCAAGACTCATGGCCCATTCACTAGTATTAACATTCAGTAATGTGTTTTTTATGGCCTCCCTTACAAATGGCATAAACAGCCCTAAAATGTGCATTATGTGCTGCCATTTATTCCTATGGCGTTCTTGTAAGTTACGCTGCTGCTGCTACAGGGATGTTAGTGAATGTAAATCATAACCATTAACTTTTTTCCTATTTCATCCATTTTTGTATGTTAAATATACATTCGAAATATGTCAAAAGCCAGCGGCCTTTTACTGTACTCGCAAGACGTTGTAGCCCAATTCAACCAATACCTAATGGATACTGACCGCAAAGATGCTAAGTGCGCTTCTGTGCCTTACACTCCAGATTCAATCTCTGATCTCCCCAGGGCCTTAGAGGAGAATGGGCCACCAGTCACAGTGACCATATCTGGCTCAGGGTCCCCACAGTCTCTGTGTTCTTGTGCAACCTCAGTCTCCTGCCAGTGCCTCTGATGTATAGGGGACCGTTCAACGCTTACTGATGCAGTACGTACTACTGTGGATCTAGAGGATCAACCTGTTCTCTCCAGTCTTGAGTTTTTCAGAGCCTCTACAGTTAGAGCATTCCACTACACCCGCTCTTTGAGGTGTTCTTCTATGCAGACTAGAAGCACCTTAAAGCGTTCTGGACCCCAGATGAGCGGGTGTTGGAACTATTACTCTTTGAGATGGAATTTAAATGGTAAATCCTTTACGTCATTTTCAGGCCTAAAATGTGGAATATAACATGGGTGCAAAAATGGAAAAAAGGGCCTCAGTCATGAAGGGGTTAATCAATGATCATCCTTAACAGGAAAACCACCAGGCCAGTAGAAGGTGTGCCCACCTTTTAAGGACCAGCAGTTGGAATCCCTCTTTAACACTCAGTTTTCACTGGTGGGCTCTGCCCTTTCCCCGCTTCTGACTCTGACCTTATTCTGTCAAACTGGCAAAATAGGTTAAATCCCTCAAAAAAAAAAAGCTCCCGGCTGCTGCTGTAGATACTTTCCTGATAATGTGCAAGCAGATGCGTGGCTAGAAGCAGCTTGGGTCTGTTGCCCATACAGATGTGCAGAGCACTCTGATAAAGGTGCTGGGAAGGCAGATGCTGTATTCAAGGAGCAACTGACTCCCTTGTTCTATGAGGGACTCTATCTCTTCAGGCCTACACTGGACATCATTATATCATGGGAGGCCAGAACTTACACCTGTCTCAGCTTAAGAAGTCAAAGGAACGGTCAGTTGAGTCCCATCCTTCATCTACTTCTGAATTTTCACCAGTGAACCCTCTAAGCTGTATCCTCAGCCCACCTGGCTGAAAGCAAGAAACCTGTTAAACCCTCAGAGAAGTCTTCAGCATGAGGTTGTGCCCCCACTTTTGTAAGGGGGGAGAGGGTGGTTGCTGTTCCTTGCAAGTCCTTGGGTAGTTTGCTCTTCAGGGTTTCAGGTTCAGAGTACCCCTTTATGTTCACAGGCTAATTCCTTGCCCCTGGCACTCTTCAGCTGCTCACCCTCTACTCCCTTGTGCCATCATACAGATTTAACAGGCCTTCCCATGAAGTCTCCGCAATCTAGGCACTCTTGCTCTAGTTCCTGCATCAGTATTGGCTCTCGAGCTGTGTCCCATCCTGGCAAACACCGTCTCCCTAAGATAAATCCTCTTCCCTTGGGGCATAAGGTCATCAGTGGTATTTGGTACCCT
>NW_017308643.1:0-2802 GCF_000935625.1 Nanorana parkeri | reverse complement strand
CATACTCCGTAAACTGGGACCAGCTTTGGCTATGCTCCACCCTAATAGGGATCTAAATTCACGGTGTTGCATCTGCACAACTGGAACTTCTCAGAGCTTTGGCTCCTGTGTCTATCTTAGTGCCTTGTTTTGGTATCTCCAATGTTGGACACTCATCCTGTGAAAAGAGCAGTCACCATGGGCCTTAGGAAACAACATCTGCCCAACGGGCTTAATGCCTGCAAGATCTGGCCAGGTTTGACTTAAGGTGCCCACACACCTTGCGATAATTGCGGGAAATCTCGCGATCGTACGATTATCGTAAGGTTTGTGGAAGCCGTGCGACCTCTACTACTGTAAGGTCGCACAACTTTTATCTTACGAACATGTTTGAAAAACCGCCGAGAATCGTACGATTTTCGGCAGGTGTGTAGCATGTTCGTAAGATAAAAGCTGGACAGGCCGGTGTGTGCAAGCGCACACTGCCCGTTCGGCATTGCGGTCATCGGAAGTACGATCTGCCTGTCCAAGATAGGCAGATCGTACGTTTTTTTAAATTACCTTACAACCATCGCAAGACAAAAGTCTTGCGATGGCTGTAAGGTGTGTGCCCAGGCTAAGTCAGGTTTCAGCGTTGGCAGCTGCTTGAATGTTTAGTTTCAACCTCGGTTCCATTAGAATAATTATGCATCTCGCCAGTTTATGGTTAGGTTCTATCATTCATATCTTGCCTACTCTTCTTGGGGTGCTTCCCATGCACCTTACTCCTTCAGTCGTGCTAACTTTTTAGGACAAAATTCTGGGTCTTTGATCTTTGTTTTTCAATTTAACATTTAATACAAGACAAAGAATTCCCAGATCACTAGGGGTTAGGTAAGGACCACATCAGACAAAGCTTGCTATGAGGCTACATTTGTCTGACTAAAACCTCAGAGAAGAGAAGGGTCAAACTGCTATTATGACTCATTCAGGCAGTGATACTGCTTCAACAAAAGGTGCCTAGTGCTGGATGGATGGGAAACTACATACTATGAATATATAATGTTTAGGGGCTCACGCACATGGAAACCTGAGGTCATATAAAATACGCCAAAATAAGCAAAACCAATGCACATTCCTTTTATGCGATCCATAGACCTCTGTATATAATCTGATAACACATAACTGAAAACTGTCCGGCACCTACATAGAGAGCAATGTGCAGTTCAGCAGTGTTCCAGTGTGAACACGTCTTCTTATGTCCGTGGGTACTCAAAAGCAAACAGTCTGTATTTGAATCTCTTTATTCTATTAAAAAGTTTAAAATATTTTACAGTAGGGGTAGTGTCCATCCAATTCTGACTCCAATTATTCTAGTCTATTGCTTCATATATTGCCATGAGAATTCCACACACACAGCCTAAATGAAGTGATGAGAGACATACTTTACAGTACTGTGTACTTTTATGACTTTTCTATTGCTTGTTCTGCATTTTCCAGTGCATAGTTCTTAAACGCAGCTGAGAAAAAATGTTTACTGGACTTCAACCATTTCATATCTTCTGGCTTCATGCCCCATGTTATCCCAGGTAATGTAATAACTAATTATGTAGCAGGACCATGTTCAGAACACAGCATTGTGGCTCCATCTCCAGAGTGCAAAGCTCAGTTGCCGTTCTCACCATGGCAGATAGACATTGTGTGGCTCTGATTCTGGTTCTAGGAGTTTCTTTGGTGGGCTTTACTGCAGGTAAGGCTGAAATTAGTATAGGAAGAATTATTGTTTTCTGACTTACTGCATTTGGACTGAAATTCTCTCTGTACTGGGAAAAAAATGGGGGCTGTCATTGCTCACCTACTGAAAATGATAGTTGCCTTACTGTCCCTGGCTTCAGTTTTCAAGGCATTGAGCTGGAAGACAACTGCAATAAGCTGGGTCACAATGAAGTCAGAGCTCCTGACTTGCACACTTGTAACCCAAACTATAAAAAAAAAATTATTCCCATGAAAACTAGTCATGCTAGCATTTTTCAAAACATCAGCAGTGGTAGACTACACTTCTTTTTTTTAAACATTAATTTTTATTGGAAGATTTCAGTATACAACATCCGAATGATACAGTAATAAAGCAAATTACAGGTCATATTGATATTGAAGAATTTGAAAAAGGCACAGGTTAACCTAGTAGTTGGTAGAAACAACAACTGTTTAAGAGAACACTCAAGAGGTCATACATGGGTTAGAGAATATTCTCGAGTACAGTGGTAGCCAATTCGACCTGCGCGGTACATATGACCAAAACAGAGTTTTGAGTAACATAATGCGTAAATCATCGTAATCGGATTGGAAAGAAAAGGAAAAAAGAAAAAGTAGAATAAAGATAAGCAAAGAAGAAAGAAAGAGAAGGGAGGGGGAAAAAAAAAAAGTCAGGTTCAGAGAAGTGTTGATTACCGCAAATTGTAAGGGGAAATGGTCTAAACAGGTGGCGATGTTTTAGGCTCTTATGAGGTCAGGATCAAAACAGGGTGGAAGACAATGTTGAATCCCGGGTTCTTTCAAATTTATGCATCGTGTCATGGAGTTTAGCTGTGAGTTTTTCATATACAGACACTGTGTGTAGGCGTGCTTTCGTTTCGGATAGGCATAATAGAGGGGACAGCCAAGCCTTTGCGATCGTTTGTTTAGCTGCAGTGAGAATATGGGGTTGATTTACTAAGCACATAAACACGCCATGAACACGCCATGCAAAAACACGCCGACTGTGCGCGCATGTGCGCATATACGCTTGGCGCAGAAGCGTATTCAGAAGCGTGATTCATGGCGTGTTTATGTGCAGATGCTTGA
>NW_017308642.1:163919-164205 GCF_000935625.1 Nanorana parkeri | reverse complement strand
GTATTCTTTATGCTCTCAATAAACACTATTATGGAAAAAAAGTGATTTAATAAGCATTTGAAATGGATTAAAAACATTATGGGGTCAATTCACAAAACTGCCGTAGGCAGCCAAGTGAACAACCTACCCGAAGTGAAGTGAGCCGAACGCTGTTCGGCTATTCACTTCAGGCTTGTACGGCTGATTTCAGCCGTATATCGGCTGAAATACATCGGGTGGCTTCGGGTCAGCCAAACATGCTCAGCATGTTCGGCCGACCCGAAGTGCAGAAGGAGTTCGACTCAGC
>NW_017308642.1:147059-163768 GCF_000935625.1 Nanorana parkeri | reverse complement strand
GCCGTATATCGGCTGAAATACATCGGGTGGCTTCGGGTCAGCCAAACATGCTCAGCATGTTCGGCCGACCCGAAGTGCAGAAGGAGTTCGACTCAGCCGATCCAACATCTGGATCGGCTGAGCCGAACCTCCGGCAGGCTACCCGCTGCTTTTCGGCCTATTCTCATAGAGGCCGAACAGCAGTGAGTGAATAGCCGAATGCCGCTGAGCGGCATTTGGCTCGGCTATTCTGCTCGGTACCTCTGTGGTACCGAGCAGGATAGAAAAAAAAGTAGAAAAAACAAAAATAGAAAACGATTGGGCTGAGCTAGCAGTGACAGCTAGCTCCGCCCAACTGTTTTCTATTGGCCGGGACCAGCTGTCATTAGAATTAAAGCTTGTCGGAGCCGGCGGGGATATGAAAGCCGACTCTGCTAAGCTCTCATCCTAATGACAGAACAGCGTCTGTGTCCCTGGTTGCCTGGTAAACATGGACGTCTTCTGTCATTACACTGCGGCTCCCCAGTACACTGAGAACCCGGCAAAGCTGCTGTAAAATCACAGCAGCTCCAACGGGTTCTCAGTGTGTAATGACACATGGGCATCCCTGGTTACCAGGTAACCAGGGACGCCCATGTGTCCTTACAACGAGAGCTTAGGAGAACCGGCAGTGATATGAATACCAACTCTGCTAAGCTCTCATCCTAATGACAGAACAGCGTCTGCTGGTTACCGAACTGCTGACGATGTTCTGCAATGGATTAAAAACATTATGGGGTCAAGTCACAAAACTGCCATAGGCAGCCAAGTGAACAACCCACCCGAAGTGAAGTGAGCCGAACCCTGTTCGGCTATTCACTTCAGGCTTGTACGGCTGATTCTGTCATTAAGATGAGAGCTTAGCAGAGTTGGCATTCATATCACTGCCGGCTCTCCTAAGCTCTCGTTGTAAGGACACATAGGCGTCCCTGGTTACCTGGTAACCAGGTATGCCCATGTGTCATTGAGAACACTGAGAACCCGTCGGAGCTGCTGGGATTTTTCGTGAGATGACGGCTGGCTCCGCCCAGCTGTCAGAAGCAGGTTGTCGGCCGGCCAATGGCCAGCCATTCGGCCAGCTTCGAATTTCGGCTCGACTGTTACCCTGAGTATTACCGCTCAGTATACCGCGAGCTGTATACTGAGACGCCCCGATCCCGACATGATCTAGAGGCAGAGCCAGCTGTACCTGCCCCCGTCCATTCCGCCAGTCAGCGCTGACAGATCGGAGCGGGGAATCCAGCCCCTCCCCCTGTCACAGCAGAGAGCCGTGACAGGATCGAGAGGTGAGCGAACCCGGTATGTGTTCGCTCACCTCCCGATCTACTGAGCCGACCTGTGACAGTCTCATTGTCACAGGTCGGCTAGAACTATGAGGTGAGTGAAAAGCACTCACCTCATAGTTCTCCTTTTAATAAGGCTGCCAGTGTGTGGACTCTAATACTTAAAGTGCCGGGCCGCATCCTAGAGGTGGATTCCATATGTAGCAAGCAGCAGAGGCTACCAATCTGAACCTTCTGAGCTCCCAGTTGAGGGAAAAATCAGCTTCCTGTACAGCACTGATATAATGTGACTAAATGCTATTTAGGCGGTAGTTAGATAGTAGTAGAATTGTGACATATATGTTGTGTTTTTTGCGATGTGTAACACAATCGTTTGTAACCACTGTTTGCTTTTCCTTAGCTGACTCATTCCCTGTCTTTCTCTGTCCACTTGTAAATCATGATACCCAACTCTCAGGAATTAAAGTATTTATTGGTCTGGCATTTGGGGACAAAATCTTTTTTTGAGGAGGGAGGGAATGTACAGGGTCGGGGGAAAGTAGGGCGCCTGCCTTAAGCTGGAGTGTCCCTAGCTAAATTTAGTGTTGTTTGCAGCTAGGCTATAGCTAGCCTCAACTGTGTTTATATTTTTTTGTGTTTGTCGGATTTCTCCTAAGCTTGGTTATTTCTGCTTGCTGCTGTTGAGTTGACTTCAGTTGTTAGTGTGGGAAGTAACATTATATTGAGTCTTAAAGTGACATTAAACCCTCAGATTTTTTAACATAAACCAATACTGTAATGTGCGCCTTACTGTTATCCATGGTAGTTTCCCTTCTCTTTGCTGCTCTTCCTTTTTAAATCCTCATGTCTTCTCATGCTTGGGGAGAACTTCCCTTTGCAGCTCAGGGCCTCTTCCTGTAGTGCTGGCTCAGGTTACAAGCCTATACAAACGTATACACAGACACTAAATATCCATTCCTGAGACAAGGCAGTCTGCTGCAAAACAGAAGTTCTGCCCAGCATGAGAACAGATACAGATTTAAAAGGAAGAGCAGCAAAGAGAAGGGAAACAACCATGGATTACAGTAAGGCGCACATTACAGTATTGTTTTATGTTAAAAAAATCTGAGGGTTTAATGTCACTTTAATATTTCTCTACTCTGGCCAGTCACTGAGAGTTTTATTCCAGGGGATGAATACTTGGATCAACCTTCTGGAAGGGCTTTTGCCTTCCTTCCCAGGCTTTGGCCTGGTGAGGACATCACAGTAAGGAGTTCTTTTTTGGGGGCCTCTCCCCAGCCGAGCGGATGAAGCAAACCCAGGGAATCAAAAAGGTCCCCACACACCTTACAATAATCGTACGATAATTGTGGGAAATCCCGCGATCGTACGATTATCGTAAGGTGTGTGGAAGCTGTGTGACCTCTACTACTGTAAGGTCGCACAACTTTAAACTTACGGACATGTTCGAAAACCCGCCGAGCATCGTACGATGTTCGGCGGGTTTGTGGCATTTCCGTACGATAACAGCCGTACGGGCCGGTGTGCGCAAGCGCACACTGCCCTTCGGCATTGCGGTCAGCGGAAGCCCGCCCCTCAGGGGGCGTGGCTTGCGATCATCGCAAGTACGGTCTGCCTATGCAAGATCTGCCTATGGTTGTAAGGTGTGTGCCCAGCCTAAGCTGGCCTGTGTTAGGAAAATAGCTTCCTGCTTGTTGCATCTTCAGAGGAGTTTGCTATGCTGAAAAATGTCCAGTAAAGCTTGGGGAAAGCTGCTGCCTGATGCACATTACATGGAGACATCATTACTCAGCTCTTTAAGGTACTTGTGACTGCAAACTTGTTTTTCAAAAATGAATCCAGATCCAACAAGTATACATTGCCCAGCAGAGTATTTCTTTACATTTTTGCAGAAGCACTTACAGTCATCATATTTCTAACAGCTTCAACTCTCTTAGGATATTAATTTAGTGTGAATACTATAAATAAAAGTATGAATACGATCACCTTTCTTTTCAGGTCAGAAATAATTAATGCATATTACACAGGTTGTGACAATAGTAATTGTAGTACATTGCTAGCAATGTAATACTTTGCTTCATAGTGATTGCTAATGGAACATACAATATCTCAATGTTTGGCAACACTTAGGAACTTTTTGCAGAGATATATTTGCATTAGCTTGTGATGTTGATTCAGTGTGTTCAAGTTAAAATATGATAAGTCATGATGAAAAACATGGTGTCTTTTTGTCCTTACAGAATTTGGGGTTTATTGGTTCTTCAATGGCTTCTACACTGGAGTTTATCTCTAGGAGATCTCCCATTGTGTGCACTGGAGGTTGTGTGGCATCCAGCCAGCCACTTGCAACAGGCATTGGCTTAGGTATTATTATTTTCATGTAATAACATGTTTGGTAGCGGGACTCACATTTGATGAACATGTGCAAACAAATGACTAGAAAGGTACAGCACAAAAACAAAATGGGCAGCACACTAGTCCTTCCACCCTATTTAAATTTAAATTAGTTTATTGCAGCTTGCAGAGAGCCTTCCCACAGGCTTAAAGAAGTTGTAAAGTTGTAAAGCAGTTTTTGGTAATGCAATGAAAGCTTATTGCAAAACATCCCTTTTATGTAATGAGTGCTGCCTTCCATCTGCCCATCACTTATAACAACTTCCTGGATTTCCTGTGTGCTTTGCATCTCTTTCCCTGCTGCTTAAGGCAGCAGGGAAATATCCCATCATGCATCCCTTCAAGCAAACAATGATAATGTTACTGTTCAGACATTGACTTGTAGTTCAGAAGGCAGGTTCTGTGTGAGTTACGACACAAGGAAGTGCATATTCACAGTGACATTGTGTCAGTGCAATGAGGAAGTCCATCCTACATATGGTACTTTATGGTTATTTGGAGTGGGAAAGAAATTTAGGTCTTCATGCAGTGCATTGAGACATTAAAGTGATCATTGATTCTGTTGATCCCTGATGACAGACCGGTACATAAAAGGGTATTTATGGTCAAAATCTAAAAATAATATGTATTTCTAATTATATATTTTTGCTTGTAGATATCCTGAAGAAAGGTGGCAATGCGGCTGATGCAGCGGTGGCTGTAGCTGCTGCCCTCAATGTCACTGAACCCACCAGCACAGGTATTGGCGGGGACTGTTTCTGTCTATTTTACAAAGCAGAAGACAAAAAGGTCTATGGCCTTAATGGAAGGTAGTGTTTACATTTCCCTTATCTGAGTGCCGTCTGCCTTTGTTTTGTACCAATTGAAAGTAATATTACATTCTCAAACTTTTTTTCCAATAATGAATACAGATAAAACAAATCTACATTGCCAAGCAGAGTATTTTGTTACATTTTTGATCAAGCACTTACAGTCATCATATTTATAAACAGCTTAAAGGAGAACTATGAGGTGAGTGCTTTTCACTCACCTCATAGTTCTAGCCGACCTGTGACAATGAGACTGCCACAGGTCGGCTCAGTAGATCGGGAGGTGAGCGAACACATACCGGCGTTCGCTCACCTCTCGATCCTGTCACGGCTCTCTGCCGTGACAGGGGAGGGGCTGGATTCCCCCCTCCCCGCTCTGATCCGCCAGCGCTGACTGGCGGAACGGACGGGGGAGGGGGCGGGTACAGCTGGCTCTGCCTCTAGATAGGCAGAGCCAGCTGTCAGTCACGCAGCTGGGCGGATCCCGGCACAATTGTCGGGATCCTCTTCAGCTGCGGCGTCTCAGTATACCGCGAGCAGCTGCGGCGTCTCAGTATACCGCGAGCAGCTGCTCGCTGTATACTGAGCCTAGGGTGATGGGAGGACGCTAGTTTGTGTCCTCCCATTACCCTAAGGAGAACTATGGGGAAAAGACTTAACCCCATAGTTCTCCTTTAAACTCTCTCAGCTTAGCTACCCTGAACTTGCTGTCCACAAGGAACATCACAGTCTCCAGCAGCTG
The DNA here is from genome assembly GCF_000935625.1 of Nanorana parkeri. Lineage (NCBI taxonomy): Eukaryota > Metazoa > Chordata > Amphibia > Anura > Dicroglossidae > Nanorana > Nanorana parkeri. Next base: position 158,522 of record NW_017308642.1, on the reverse strand, counting down.
CCGATCTACTAGCTTAGAGAAAGGAGGAGGGAGGAGAAGCAGGGAGAGTGACTTGCCTTGCTGTGTCTGTGTGTTTGTGAAGACACACACAGTTTACTGGTACACACAGGGGTGGCTTCATAGGACTCTGCAAGGGAAAGGAGCCACCCTAAAACAGGATATCAGGGCCAGTGCTCAGGGGACTGATATATAAAGATAAAATGCTTGCCAACACAATAAAGCAATACTTGTAGGGGTTGATTTTTACAAATTTTGCCCAGCCATAAGCTGGTTGAATGCCATTCGCATGGCATTTCTGCCACTAGATGGAGCCGAAAGCCCAAAAGTTTTTTTAAATCAATTAGGAAACGTACTATCCATATGCAAAATTGTTGATAATTTCATAGGGCATAGGGCCTGATGGGTGAATGTTGTTCACATGACATTCCCGCCACTAGATGGAGCCAAGAAGCATAGGAAATTCCGTTGATCTTCATCTCCATCTAGTGGCAGGAATGCTGTGCAAATGGCATCCACCCAACCATGCCACGTTTTCTAAATCAACTACAAAGTGTACTATCTATATGAAAAATTATGATCATTTCATAGGTCATAAGGGCTGATGGAGAAACATTTTGCACAGGGTATAGGTGGGTGAATGCCTTTGCATGGCATTTCTGCCACTAGATGGATCTGAGGAGCATAGGAAAAGTCTGTGCTCCTCTGCTTCATCTAGTGGCAGGAATGCCATTTATACATCAGCCCCATAAAGCTCACATATATAAACTAAGGTGTAAAGCGGGCCATACACTAAGAGATTTTTAATTTTGTTTAGCCGGCTGGGCCACACACTGTAAGAATTTCTAAAAGTTTATGGCAAGCTTTAGACGGCAAATGTCCCTTTTGGACTGCTCCATATTTTCTAATTTAAAGTATAGTTCCACTTTTGTAGTCGAATTTGAGGAAACTGGTTTATACAGTATGTTATGTTCCCAGTCACACAGGATACCTACAAAAAAATTTTTTTTTTTTTAAATATTCCTTACCTTTTAGATATCCCTTTGTTGAAGACCTTTGGGCAGATTCCAAGCTACTCTGAGCAGTTTGAAAGTAAAAGTAGAGGGACAAACTAAGGGACAGACTGAGTTTCCTCTCATTAACATACAATACTTCTAAGTCTTTAAAGCAGAACTCTGGGCAAAAATATTATTAACCCTTGCAGTGGTGTGGTGGGCTGAAAATAGAAAAGTTATACTCCCCAGAGCTGGCTTGCTGTTAGATTGCTCCTTCCAGTATCTCTCACCCTCCACTGCAGCGGTCTAAGGATCCTTGAGTCATCATGTCCAAAACAGTGTATAGGGCGTGAGGACGCAGGGGGATATACCTTCGCTGCAGTGGAGGAGGAAACGGGCAGGAGGGAGCGCAGCCAGGTCAAATGATCAGATGAGTATAACTTTTTTATTGTCTTCTGTAGACACAAATGGGCACTTAACCTTTGCAGTGTGGGGATAGCCCCACTGCAAGGGTTAATAATAATTTTTGCCTGGAGTTCTACTTTAACCCTTTGTTAATGCAGACAGTGTTTAAATCTAGTTTACAACTAATTATGAAATCTGCCAGCACAGTACAGACAGGAATAATTAAAGTACACATAACCCAACACAGCCCTCTCCTTAGCATTACATAAGGGGAAGCTAGGTATGATTTTAAGCAAGTAAAATACGCTTGGAAGTGCAGGCAGCAATTTCATTTTTGTTTAAGTGATGCAATGTGAATGAGGACATTTATCAAATATAAAGGAGGGGTTATCCCAATTTGGCTGCAAAAGTGGAAATGCAGTTTAAGCTCACGTTACCTGGATTTAAAGGGTTTGAAGTAATGGAAGTTTTGATTAATGTATGTATTAGGGATGCACTGATACCGGTATTTGGGTACCAAGTACGAGTACCGGAAAAAAAATTTTGGCACTCGCTAATACCATTTACCGAGTAACGGAAGTCCCATTCAGAAAGCCAGGTGGCGTGTAATGGCTCGCCACCTGGCTTCCTGATTAACAAGAAAGTCTGTCCCCTCTTACCTTGGTAAGTCCAGCCTGTCACCCCCGGGGCCTCTCCAGCCAGAACACGGCCTTCCTCCGGTACCCAGCCGGAGCCGTCTGGCCGGCCAATCAGGAAGCCGGGCGCAGTGTAATGACGCGATGCCCTGCTTTCTGATTGGACTGGAGGCCGGCTCCATGCTTCCTTGTCATGGGATGACGAGGGAGCATGAAGCCAGCTTCCCGGCCAATCAGAATGCCGGGCACTGCGTCATTACACAGCGCCCAGCTTCCTGATTGGCCATCTTCCTGACCAATCAGGAAGCCGGGCAGCGCATAATTACACGCCGCCCGGTTTCCTGATTGGCGGGAAGTCGACTCAATGCTCTCTCGTCACAAGTGACGAGGGAGTATAGAGCCACTTCCCAGCCAATCAGGAAACCGGTAGCGTGTAATGAGGCACTGCCCGGCTTCCTGATACAGTAAGTACTCGTGCTAGGCATGGGAGCATTTGGGCGAGAACGAGTACACACCCAAATACTCATTATCGGCACCAATATCAATACTAGTATCGGTATCGGTGCATCCCTAGTATGTGTTATGCATCATGTGGTTTGTGGGTATATTTGAGTGGGACTTGTTTATAGTGTTGTGTCCCAGTTCAGTGTACTGGCAGAAGTTTGCGCAGAAGGCGGCCTTCATGACATTCCCAGCTGTTATTTTGTACATTTATTGCCAGATATCCATGTCTGCTTATTTAATGTTTGTTTTTCTATTCATTATCTTTTCCTTATGTTATTTTTTAACTATTTGCATCGTAACAATTTATATACTTTATTCATTGTATGGTATGATGTGACATTACTGGGACTCCACTAGACATGTGAGCCTGGAAAAATTAGTTTTATTTCGGATCAAATAGCATTTTTATTCATTTTGTTTTTTGGATTTAGGATCTGAAATTTGATTCAGTTTGTTATATGGATTTCGGATCCACCCAAACTTTCTTTTTGTAAGGATCCAAATTTTCATTTCGGATCTATTTGGATCGGTTTCTTTAATTATAAATCAACTTAATATTTTGGAGTTTTTTTTTGGGGGGGTTGGTAATTTTAGTTCTGACACCTTGTGCTCCCCTACTGATCTTATCGACTCTCTCTATTCCACAACAGGAAGTCTCCCAACAGCCAAAAAAACCCATCTGATTAGCCAGAAAAGAGTCACATGTTCGATTTTAGTTTCGTTTTGAACAAAATTCAGACTTTTTGTTAAATGTACATTCGGATTTGTCCGCATTTGGAGGCATTCAAATTCGGAAATTTGGAAGCATTTGAATGTCTGAATTTAGTGAAAATCGTATGAATATCCACTCAGAATGAAATAAAATTTACATGTCTGGACTCCACTTTATGGCTATATAAGTATAGTAGTACCTGATGTGCTATACCCTGGAAACATTGTAATCACTGCAGCTCTGACAAATGGAGGAACCACTGCTGAAATGCTGAGCCCTACTTCAGTTTACAGTATCTTCATCTTCTGGTTGCTTTGTTGCTGTATTTACCAGCACAACCAATAATGGTGCAAGTTGTTTAAATACAGAACCATGGCACACAATGATCCTTATAGTAACATTATACAAAAAAGGTATTGAGCCACCAGAAGAACGGGACACCACACCCTTAAATATCAATATATAACAAACAATAAAAGGTGGGGCTTTTAAGGTGTCACTCTAGGCATAAAAGACACATTATATTTCAAATACATCTTTAATAAAATGGGTTGTTAAACAGCATCAAAACAGCATCAATGCAGTGTTATCTAAAGATGCTTGGAATATTGTTTATGACACTGTTGATGCTAAATATGTGGTTGTGGGGTCCAGAGAGGCACTATGCCTAAGGTTATTTTAGATAACACTGCATTGCGGGTGGTGGTGTTGATTCAATACCAGCGAGACTACATATATGCTTTGATGCTGTTTAACAACCCATTTTATTAAAGATGTATTTGAAATATTATGTGTTTTTTATGCCCAGAGTGACACCTTAAAAGCCCCACTTTTTCTTGTTTGTTATATACATATAGTAACATTAGAACAGTTGTTGACTTTGTGATGCTTTTGGCTGCCAAAAATACCAAGCGTTTGTCCGGGGGAAATGTTTTATCTGTTCCTGAGTGTATTAGAGCTGTAATATTAGTCAGTTTGTTAACATGCGAATTCTGTTTACTTTTGCGCAGTGGCAGATGTTCAAGGGCATTGAGTCTGCAAGTACTAAAACAACAAGGTTTCGATGAGGAAAACCCTGTCCCTCCCACACATGTTCACAATGTCACAGTGCCAGGTGCTGCGGCTGCCTGGGTCGATACTATTGACCTCTTTGGCAGCAAGAAGGTAATATGCTACATTAAATTTAGACCTGAGGTGTTCACAGTAATTCTGGCTTATTTTAGGGCTCAGTTGCTGCAAAAGGAAATTGTAATATTATGCAGAATACTATGCTACAAAGTAGGGCTGCCCATAGATGACTTACTGCTTCTGGGTATGGGAGAGAATGTGACCTTCTCCCCTTCCTCCCATAATGCTCAACTGCGCAGGAATTGCCAGGCCTGAACACTGTCACATAAGGGAGCGGAGAAGGTCATTAACCCTGTGTAATCTCTAATCTCACACTTAGGATGATCCAGATGATATCTGTACTGATGACCTGAGCTCATGAGCATCAAACATTCATGCAATGTCATCCAGGATGTTTGAGCTCACAAATATTTAAAAATGGTGTTTCATATACTAATTCCTGTCTACACAGGAGGCCCTTTTACCCCTTCAGTGGTGGCCCTCATTTATCAGTAGAGAGGCCCAAGGGGCATTTTCAATGTTTTCATTTTCCTTGTCAGCTCTACAGTTACAAGGGAGAAGGGAATAACTGTGACCTGCTGTATGTAAGAAGATTATCTTATGAGCATAAGTACTTTAGATAAAAATGTAATCCATACAAGAAACGTTGTCTCAAATATCTGTAAACTGAAACTGCCGCTCATGCCATGTACTCTCAATAGCTGACCCTGGCAGACATCCTACAGCCGGCCACTGAACTAGCGGAATCTGGTTTTCCAGTGTCTGAGGTTTCTGCTTTTCTATGGAACGCCACAGCCAACAAGCTCCAGACTCCAAACAACAAATATGGTACAGAACTGCTGTTCAATGGACAAGCTCCACGCCATGGGCAGCTCTTCAGAAACCCCTCACTGGCAAACACATTCAAGGTAGTAAAAAATTCTGATTATCTGATCAAATTTTGTTAGTAGATCTAAACCCAATCATTAAAATCGCATATAAGTTTTAATATGTTAATATAGTTTCAAAAGGTGTTTTTTTAATCAGTTTAAATCTGCAGCTTTTCTTAATGCCTGGTAATGTTGAGGGTACTTGTTCAGACACTTCCTAATATAGGGTGACAACTGTCTCCCAGTTGTGCTTCTGTGTTGTCCCCCCATTGCATGTATCCCTAGTGGAGCCTACAAGCAGCTATGTCACCACAGATTGTGCAGGTACAGTTCACTGTTGTCATTATCAGGAAGCCGGTCCTAAGCAAAGATGTGCAGATCATGCTGAACAAGTGCATATAGACAAGAAGTTGTTCATGATACACAGTACACAGAGCAAACTAGATGTCAACCAGTTAGAGTTTAGATCTACTTTTAGTCTCTGATTTGTATTCTTGTAAAGGAAATATATTATCGCTACATGGACAGAGTAGTTATGTTCCTGTTCAAGGAATATAGTTTACATTTTATCTCACTGCTGTATTTATAGAACTCCTACTAGGGTAGGAGTGTTTAGGATGATAGTTTGCCCTTATGTCATCATTGTCCTGACCTCACCTTGTGATGAGTTAATGAGAGCTTGTACATTTCGTCAGCTTGGAATTTCAAGATATTCTTTATGGTGTGTTGATAATATCCAAGTAAGGTTGCCTCTGTGAGAACACATTTTTTACTCATACTTCATAGGTCTTAAAGTGTATTGTGAGATTTAGCTTCCAATGGTAGCGCATTAAGGACGCATCCACTCGCTTATGACTTCTTTTAAGGGCTCACTTTCCCACTTTTATTGAATCCAACTCAAAAGTCCACACAGGTTTACCCTCGCAGGGGTTTCAAACACAAAGTACAGTTTTCGTTCTTCAGCAAAATAGCACTTTCAAAGTCCCCCGACTTTAGGTTGCATGTTTACCAAACACTCTGCAGCACACAGGTGACACACTCCTCAGTCCGCCAGCCACAGACTGGTCCCAGGGTGGAGCCCTCCTGACTCCTGCAGAGACCTCCTCTGTCACCCAGGTAGAGCCTTTAACCTGACCCAGCATCCTCCTCATAAGCGCTGTGCACAGGTGCACCATCATTTGGTGCTGGTCACCACTAAAGCCCGGGCCCAGGAATGGAGATTTCTTCCCTCCCAGTTCGCTTAGAAATCTCCCGGCTCCAGGATCCCAACTATAATCCAGAAAACCTGGAATTAGTTGTAAAACCAGCTCTTTCCTAGTAACAGTACTTTCCTGGAGCCGCTCAGCCCCTCTGGCTGAGAGTCCTGGGTGACCCTTTTTCCACTCTACATAGTGGCATTGCCACACACTGCCACAGTATCTATAGCCCACACTTTTTCAAGTTTTGGATAGAATGGGGAAAGGTTAGAACCCAGTCAGGTTTTACTGCTATCCAGTCAGGTTTTACTGCTAAAAGAGAGATTGCTAGGGTTGCCACCTGTCCAGGATTCACCCAGACAGTTTGGGTTTTAGATGCTGTGTCCGGGGTTTCATGGCAGCAGAAACCCGGACACAAGATGTCAGGCAGACAGGGGCAACCAAAATTAAGATTGGGGCTACTGGCCCCGCACTAAAAAATAGTCTCAACTGTGATATTTACATATGATTGGGTGGCACTATTTACATATGAATAAGCCGTCACTTGAAGAAAAGGTGGCAACCCTAGAGATTGCCCCTGACATTCTATTCTCAGAACAACTGTTTACTCAACAGAAAGTGAGGGAAACATCTGCAATAGGGAAACAGACAACAATAAACAGCTTACAGGGGTCCTAGCATTCCCCTTCTTAAAAAAAAAGTATTTTTCCTTTGGCGTGTGTTGCTGTTTGAGTTCCCTTCACTTCCTGCCTGGTGAAAAGGTTGTTCCCTGAACAGTGAGTAAGGGGAAATCTAACAACCCTAGACAGCAGTAAAAGCTAATTCTCTCCTACTCTATCCAAAACAAAGATAAAACAAGGTTTTGCTATAGATACACTTTCAATTAATTACTTTTCAACATACACCATAAATGCTTTCATTTCATTCATGCTGCGCCAGGCGGAATAACTCTGGAATTAGTAGAAAATGTTATGGAATTGACTTTTACTGCTCTTAAATATTAAAGGGATTATAAAGGTTTGGGCAAAATGTTTTAATATGGTTTATACATTCTAAAGTGATGCTTTATATATTTACTGCTTATATGCATTCTTCGTCTGCAAATGAACATTTAGCACAAGACAAAGGACAGCCGGGAGCACTGCAAAAGAGCAGCACAGCAAAAGTAGCTCCCTTCTACACACAGCTGTTTCTCATTGGAACTGTGGGCTGAGCCATTTAACCTGGATGACATTGCTAGTTGGTCGTGTTCTGTGTGTAAACATGTTTGCATTTAGAATTAGCAAAATGTCTGCCTTGGTGTACTCCCATATTCTAGTACAAAATTCTAGTACCAACATATGGCAATGCAAACATCTTGCATTTATACCTTTAGTCTGAAGAAGGTCTGCCTTTATGAATGAAGCTTCTACACTAAAGATTATTTATTCACTTTGTAGACACTGAAGAATTGCCTGAAAAAAATCCTTCTTTGCCTAGTGCAGTTATTGCCACTTTGAAAGTCTTCTCAATATAAGATATATTTACAAAGAGGGGAGAGGTGAGAAAAGGCTACAAAAACTGGTGCCTAGGACAGCAAATGTATAACATGCCCTGTTGTACCATTTTCTTATATGTCTTTCTTATTTAAATCTTATTTAAATCTTTAGAGAAAATAAGATAAAATATTAATTTCATCATACAGAAAACACCATTGATAGCCGGCAACTAAGACTTAAGTGGTTGAGATGGGATGCCACCACTTAGGGGAATACCAGGTCATCTTGACATAAGCGACCTCATTTGGACTTTACCACTTAATCTCATTGGGTATACCAGGTCATCTTGACCTAAACAACTATATTTGGACTTTAGCACTTCGCCTCATTGTGGCATACCAGGTTATCATGGCATAGGCAGCCTTGTTTGGACTATACCACCTAACCTCATTGGGGCATACCAGATCATCTTGACATATATGACCTTATTTGGCCTATACCACTTCACCTCATTGGGAGATGTAATAGAATGAGGCTGCATGACCAGTTGGCTTGTTGTGAACCCATTTTGCCTGAGTTCGCTCAAACCCATGAAAATCTGTGACTGATACATCCCGGGGGGGGTCAGTTGTGAGAGGCTTGGACAAACTCAGATGAACTGGGTTCACACTAGTGACCACAAAGATCCATAGTGAAGGCACAATAAGAAATCTAGGGGGCATCTAGTTTTCGTATATCCAAATATGCAACTGAACACACAAACAACCTGGGGCGGTGCAGTACCAAAGCATATAGCTCTATTGTTTTGTGGAGCTGGATTTCTGAGTGAGATCTGTTTCACTAAGGTTATTTTGTCTGCATGAAGTTGGTATGATTTTCCTTGCTACTTGATTCTTCCCACCACCTGAAAACATTCTCTTAGGTTGATTTGCACTTGGTCCTAGTGTGTGTAAATTTGTATTTGTATGAGCACAGTTGGGATTATGGGGGTCAGTAACTGCTGTGAATGGTTCTTTATACCCTTTAGCCCTGATCAATTTCACAATGCTTTATTACAATATGGAAATGTATGAATATAGATTGAAACTACAATGATTGTGTAGTACATTGAAACTAATAAATAAAAATAGTATGGGGGCTGGTCAGTCTTATTGCACAAGTTATCATTATTCTGTAACTTACATTGTTAAAGCAGTGATGATTAGTCTTATTTTGTAAATCATTAGCCTCAAAGAAAAGAGTACCATGCTGAGAAGAACTTCTTATCAGCCTATCTTTCTCCCACAGGCTACACCATATGCATTATTGCTAATCATGCGTAGGTGAGTCTTATCTCTCAGGACACCACATAACACTGAAATTCACACGCACTATTTGTAACTGATAAAACAGTTCACAATACCGTTTAAAGGCCAGGAAACACCTCTTTTCAACATAAGACAAAGTTTATAAAAGATAAGTTTCTACCAGTAATAAATGTTACAGACACCAACATCTGTAGTATGTTCAAGATATCACATTTTATACATTAAAGTGACATTAAACTCAGCAGTTAAATTTTAAAAATGCATTCAAGTACCTTAACTTGTCATCTCTGAATTCATGCTGACGCTGTCCTTCCTTTTGGAAGGTGGCTACTTTTGTTGCCCGTGGTCCCTTTGTGTTGTAACGTAGTCACCGCTCCAAGCTCACTCCTGTGATAGACTATAAACTCACGTTTAGTTTACTAATTTGTATTGAAAAGTCTAAGGCTGGCTTCAAACTGTATGCTGGGGTAACACATGTGTTATTGCAATTCACAGTAATGTACCATACATTTACAGAATGCACCACCAATGCACTTGTTTTGCAGCGCCCCACAGCACACAGTAACACAGTACTGTGCTTTTGTGATGCATTGTGTTGGAAAAAATTGTTTTGAATAATTTCCTGGTCCATTGTGGTACAATAGCAACCCATTTAAATATATATAGGCTGCCTTGGTGTAATGCATGTTAACACACAACACATTTTCACACAGTTTTTGATTTTGAAATTGTATTTGTCAAGCCGCTTGATGCCAGCAGGGCCATCAATGGCTTGAATTTCATCCGATTTAGCAGGAATGTATTTCCACTTTAGCAGCCATATATTGGGATGGCACCAATTTTATATTTGTTACATGTTCCCATTCACATAGCATAAGTTAAATACATAAACGCGGAAATTCAGAGGAGGGCGCATGCGCGAGCCCCGCTAAGATGGCCGCTTAGCGTGTGAGCTCAGCGCCACGGCAGCCGTAACTCCCCGACCTCGGCTCTGCGGTCACCTTCCCTACACAAGCTGCCACGGAGGTAAAGTCCCCAGATTCCGACAGTTACCTGGGGATGTGGATCTGCCTGAGGCCAGTCGAATGGAGAGCTCTGTGCTCACTCTGATGAGAGGAGTCGGACGGCTCCTCCCCTGTTCGGTGACTGTCTGGGGCTGCGCCGGCTGTTAATACTGGACATCCGACTGGAGGTATGTGGACGTTGGACTGTTTGCTGCCGCTGACCTGATAGAACCCCCGGGTCCTGAATGATGACAGAGCTATACAGCGAGATGGTGCAGGGGATGGCTGACTACTAGTGTTGGCTCCAGAGTTTTGCCTATATATGCTGAGGAAGCATCACAAATAAACTTTTGCTGGTTGCTATGCACCTTTATCCACTGAATTGCAAGTATTTATTCAAAGTTATACAAGATTGCCACCGATGTCATATGCTGAGGAGGCAGCGCATATAAACTTTTGCTGTTGGCTATGCACTTTTACCCATTGAATTGCAAGTATTTATTTAAAGTCATACAAGACTGCTACTGATGTTACATGCTGAGGAAGCATTGCATATAAACTTTTGCTGGTTGCAATGCATCTTTACCCACTGAACTGCAAGTACTGAAACATTTTCAAAGTTATACAAGATGGTCACTGATGCCATATGCTGAGGAAGCAGCACATATAAACTTTTGCTGGTTGCTATGCACCTTTACCCACTAAATTGCAAGTATTTGAAAAATGTTTTCATAACAGACTGCTACTGACGTTAGATGCTGAGGAAGCAGCGCATATAAACTTTTACCGGTTGCTACGCACCTTTACCTACTGAATTTGGGTGACTACACACATACCTAAAGTATTAAATACATCTCGATGGCCGGGGGAGACCGAGACGGTCTAGGAAGCAAACACAGAAGCAACGGCCTGAGACCCGGAACTCTAAGATGGATGCCGTATCTTCGCCCTCTCTTACACAGCAGAAGCAGCCACGAGCTAGGCACAGTGATGTGGAGGATTCCTCCGATTCTATGCATCGGACACCCGTGAGTACAGATTCCCCTGACCAGAAATCACTAGGGATGTCCCGATGCCACTTTTTCAGGCCCAAGTACAAGTACATCCCCTCATGTACTTGCCGATACCAATTACCGATACTTTTTCCTAAAGGGACAGGTGACTTTAAATGATCCATAGTACAACTACATGTTATGTACTATGGATCATGGTTTAACCTATTCATGTCCTATT
>NW_017308642.1:120720-147026 GCF_000935625.1 Nanorana parkeri | reverse complement strand
AGGAGCTCCAGGTGGGGTCCTAATTTAGCTGGCTTAGAGGTGCCTGCCAGCTAAATTAGAACCCCACCTGGAGCTCCTCCCACTGGACCAGCGCTGACTGGCCGTCTGCTCACTGGGCTCTATGGTGAGCTCCTATGGGGGATCGTGACGGGTCACAGTCCCGCAGAGGAACGGGGGACCCAGAAAACCTCGGCGGGGGGCGGACACTATCGCCGATGCTGCCGCCGCTCGATTTAATACAAGGGATCTACTTAGATCGCTTGTATTAAACGAACAGCGGCTCCCACTGTACATTCAGCTCTGCTTGTCAGGAGCAGGGCTGAATGTACAAAAAGAAACTACCTGCCCGGCGCCCGAAACTGCATGTCCCGGGTGTCGGGCGATAGGTATTCGCTCCATAAGACACAGGCACATTTTCCCCCTCCTTTTGGGGGAAAAAAAGTGCGTCTTATGGAGCGAAAAATACGGTATATGTAGGTTTGGACGACACACTTTTTAAAAATCACTGACACATACTGTTATTAATTGATGCTCATTAATATTAATAGCTAATCAATTATCCTATTTTTTCTATTATCTATCACATAATAATTTTGATATGGGCACTTATAGGGGGTGTATGTGAGCAATAAAGCGATTTTGGATGAAATCACTTAACATATTGGGCTTACACTTACACAATAAGCCTCTGATAAGGGAAGTATTAATGTGGGTGCAATAAGAACTTGAATAAAAATGTTTCACATAGGTAATGGGTGATTTAAGGGATAATCACAAGTATTTTATTATGTTACGATTAATCAAAGTTAATGTCAATTAAGGTATCTCTATAAGGTATTTAATTAGGGAGCGTATTTGGGTCACTTATTAATTAGTTCTCACCACTCAGGAATTTAAATCTTTTATTATTACTGTAAATATAACTATTATTAGTGTAAATATAAATATCAAGATGTCATTGGGACTTGGTAGATCGAGGTATGGCAGCCCTAAGATTATATGGAACTTGGGGCTGCTATACCTTGACTGACAAGTACAAGTTCTTTTGGTGGACTGTTGATACTAGACAAATAGGAATTTGTATACATCATTTAGGAACACAAATATTTAATAGGATTCAAGGGACATTATTTTTATTGTAATTATAACTAATTAGTCGCCATCGTGACTTGGTTGATCGAGGTAAGGCAGCCTTTATTATTCAGCTATGTCGATCAGCTTATATGTGCAGATCTAAGATTATATTGAATGCAATGATTTAATTCTGGTTTTTAGATGCTATATATCCGGGGCGGGGTTAGGCTGCCGATGGTAGTCGTTTGCTCTCACTTGACTCGACCATTAGGGAGGTTCCCTGCTCGAGTCAAGTAAGCTGCCCTCAATGGGCAGCTTCTAAATTGTATTTCGATAGGGTACTTAGAGGTACTTTATGTAAACTGTCAGGTTTATTGTTGTATGTTTACTTTTTCTTAGTTTATTTGTTGTATTTTACTTTTAATTTTCGCCTTATTGGTCGGGGTGGAATGGGCTACCTAAATTGCTCTAGGTTCCAGTCACGTGGGAATTTCCTGGTAACAATGATATGGGCTTATTATCGATTTGGGTGGGGAATTGAGCAGCTACCTGGGAAGCAGATTGATCTAATACAGCCATTTACAAATCATGACTTCTGGTAGAGCTGATATTCGCATAGCTACACATAATGTTCAAGGCCTTAACCCGCCTGTTAAACGGCGAATGGCTTTCAATCATTATTTTTCCCAAAAAATAGATGTACTTTGCCTTCAGGAAATGCACTTCCCAAATAGTTATAATCCATTGTTTACACATAAACATTATACTCAATACTATTTGGCTAATGCGGCAGATAAATCTAAGGGGGTAGCCATCTTATTTGCTAGGCACGTCTTATTTAGATTACAATTGGAAATAAAGGATCCTGGAGGACGCTATTTGTTGGCAAAGGGTTATATTGGGGACCATCTCTTTACGATCATTTCTTACTATGCCCCCAACTCAGCACAAATCCCCTTTTTTACTGATCTTTTTACTACACTGTCTCCTCATATCGAGGAGACAGTAGTACTAGCTGGGGATTCAAATTTAGCTTTGGATCTTAAACTGGATAAATCTCACCCAACAGGGTCCAAGTTAAAATACCCCTCCAAACGTGGATTAAGGCTGGCAAAGCTTCTTCACTCGCACTATCTAGTGGATGCGTGGCGTGAGTGTAACCCCTCTACGAGGGATTACACTCACTTTTCGCATGCCCACGCCAGATCATATTTTTGTTTCACCCCAGATGCTTGTAGGCATGGGTTCGGTTAGAATCAGGGAGACTTCATGGTCTGATCATTCACTTGTAGTAATGACCTCTTCATTGGCCCAACCTGTTCGGGGACAATTTCATTGGAGACTCAATAACTCACTACTGAGTGATCCGGGTGTGATAGTGGAATTTCAAGCCCTTCTTACTGAATATTTTGGTATTAATACTCCTTCAGTTTCCTCGCCCATCACTAATTGGGAAGCCCATAAGGCAACTTTAAGAGGGTACTTCATTTCCATTGCTACGCGTAAGAAAAGCCAACGGACGTCACATATTTCCAAATTAGAGGGGGAGATGCTTGTCTTGTCCCACGCACATAAACGTAAGCCAACAAAGGACCTTCAAGACCGTATTGATCAAACTCGTTTGTCGCTAAATTTGGCCCTTACCACGGTGGCGGAGCAGAGCCTTCGTTGGTCTCATCATAAATTCTACTCCCACGGGGACGAAGCTGGCCACCTGTTAGCTGTTAAACTATCTTCTAAATTGCGTAATTATTCGATCCCTAAAATAAGATGTGCGATTGGGACATATTTACATAATCCTAAAGTGGTAGCCCAGGAGTTCGAATCTTTCTATACCCGATTATATGCTAACACCTATAATTCCTCTAAACCGCTAATACAGCAATTTTTAAGATCTGTGACACTCCCTAGTTTAGATCCTGAACATATAGCCTTACTGGAAGAACCAGTCACTCAATCTGAAATTAAACAAGCTATTAAACAGACAAAAATATCTTCCGCTCCTGGACCAGATGGCATTTCAGCTGGTTACTATAAGAAATTCGAAGAGATACTTTTACCCCATCCTGAATCTCTGTTTACAGCTATTGGTAAAGGCCACCCCCTGAGTCCACAAATGAATGAGGCGTTCGTAAGTTTAATGCCTAAACCTAATAAGGATCCAGGAGAAGTAGCCAATTATAGACCTATATCCTTGATAAATATTGATCTGAAATTGGTTACGAAAGTTTTAGCTAATAGAATTAATTCGTTTTTGGCTACCTATATACATAAAGACCAAGTGGGGTTCATTAGAGGGAGACAGGGGCCAGATCAAATTCGTAGAGCAATCGATATAATATCTTTGTTAAAGTCTGGATGGGGCGGGAAGTCAGACGCCACTGGCTTGTTGTTATCAATTGATTTACAAAAGGCCTTTGACTCAATATCTTGGACTTAACTTTTTACGCTACTGGAAGAGTGGGGGTTCGGTATCGGGTTTATGAGCTTACTTTGGAATCTGTATACCCTGCCTTCAGCTACTATTAAAATGCAGGGATTTAAATCAGCCCCAATTCCAATATTTAAAGGCATTAGACAGGGTTGCCCCCTCTCCCCTTTATTATTTGCCTTGGCGATCGAGTCCCTGGCTATTTCTATACGGGAGAATCTTAACATTAAAGGAGTACAATGTGGAGCCGGAGAACACAAATGTGCCCTTTTTGCAGATGATTTACTGCTGTTTCTTACGCAGCCATTGACTATGCTGCCCAATGTAATGTCATCTCTCGATAGATTTGCAAAGGTATCTGGGCTCTATATAAATACAGCTAAGTCTCTAGCCCTGCATATAAATCTTACCCCTGAGCAAGTGAACACGTTGAAAGCAACTTTTCCTTTCTCATGGTCGTTGGCCTCGCTACCTTACTTGGGGATCAACCTTACCCCCGCTTTCGATCTTTTGTACCAAGCGAATTTCCCTCCTATGTTTAAGAAATTGAAGGGGGACTTAGAAAGGTGGTCCTCAAGTAATCTTTCCTGGCTTGGGAGAATAAATGCTATTAAAATGACTTTACTCCCTCGCCTGTTATACCTATTTCGGGCCCTTCCCATTCCGCTCCCTAGATCAGAATTAAATGCATTTCAATCTAGCCTAGTGAAATTTATATGGGGAGATAAAGGTTATCGTCTACCTAGGTCTATGCTTTACAGCACTAGAGAGTCGGAAGGGTTGGGAGTACCAAATATACACCAATACTATCGTGCTGCACGTATCGCTCAGTTATCTGTTGTATATATAGCGGAGGAACCCCCAGATTGGGTCCTTATGGAGGCCAAGGCGACTAGAGACCTACCTTTAGATCTATTAAAGTGGATGCCTTTCAGATCACGACCATCCATTATGGCCCCCACTCTTTCCAACTCTTTGGCCCTTTGGGATAGGGGAAAAACTAATGGAAACATTAGTTCACCCCATACCCCCCTTTCCCCCCTATATCAGAATCCAACATTTAAGCCTGGTATGCACCCCAAACTATTTCAGTGGTGGCTGGACAAGGGTTTATACAGAATTGGCCAATATTTTAAGAGGGGGAGTATGCAAAGAGTATTTAAGCATGCCCTTGTCAGAGTTGTTTCGCTATTACCAAATCTCTCATTATCTACGTATTATACTAGCACAAAGCGACTCTGGCAGCAGTCTCACCCCTTACGAACGTTGGTTTCTTCAGCCCAATAACCAGCGAGGCGCAATCTCTCTGCTCTACTCCATCCTGTCAGAGTCTCCCCCTAAACAGCCATATATGTTGTCTTGGGAGCAGGACCTAAACATGGTTGCTCCTGAAGGGATATGGAAGCGTTGCACGAGGGTGACAACTCGGGGTATGCTTAATGTCTCATTAATGGAGGCCAATTTCAAAGTCTTCTCTAGGTGGTACTTGGTGCCCTCTAAACTGGCTCGTATGTATCCAGGACTGTCACCCCTGTGCTTTCGAGGATGTGAGCTTGAGGGCATCATGTGTGGTGGTCATGTCCCCGTGTTCGGGGATTCTGTGGAAAAGTTTTTAACTTAATAGTTCGGGTCACGGGAGTGCAGGTACCTAGGGACCCCAGATATGCCCTTCTCAATGAAACCGTTCCCGGAATCTCGAAGCATTGTCCTGGCAGCTAAAATCACCATTGCTAAGGCCTGGAAAACACCTAGGGTGTCATTGAGGCATGTAAAGATTAAGCTGTCGTGGATTATGACTCATGAAAGTTTAGCAAATAATCTTACGGATAAAGCTGTGCAATTTGAACACACCTGGGCAGGGCCGCCGTCAGGGGTCTTTTTTTTTTGCTTTCACCGCTCCAAGCTTGAGTGACGTGACGTGCTTAGTGTTCTCTGTACAGTGCTGCGGCATATGCCACAGCTATATACATATATAATCATAATGTGTGATTGTGGGGGGACATTAGAGTGTAATCTCCTCTGTACAGAGACTGATGTGACTGGCTCAGTGTTCTCTGTACAGCATTGCGGTATATATATGTATAATAATAACAGTGTGACTGGCACAGCGTTGCGGGGGGGGTTATTGCGGACACTGTGCGGTGGGCTGACACCAGGCGGTGCGGGGGGGCCCTAGCCTAAAGCCGTGTAAGGGGCCCCGAAATTTCTGATGGCTGCCCTGCACCTGGGTGCCCTGGTTGGCATATACAAGCCCTACAATAATGTGAGAAAAGTAGGCAGATTATAGACCTTACTCCACCCCGACCAAATTCAACACAATTGCTTATTTTGAATATTAAACTTTCGTTTTTATTCTTTTTGGGGTTTTTTTGGTTTTTTTTCTGTTTTCTTTTTAATTGTTGCCTTGTCTTAAGGTGTAATGTTGTATTTTGTAATTTTAATTATTTGATGAAAACAACAAAAACTTTTGAGGGTAAAAAATACATAAACGCTTCATGCAGTTTAAATTGCTTTTACTTGGGTAAGAGTTCCTTGGCTTCTTAAGGGTTAAAAAGTTTACTTGCTTCTCCATCTTTGTAATCTTAGGAGGGGTTTTGAGGGTAAGGGGTTTAACACCTTTTGTATTGTGCTGGCTCATTTCATTATTTGTAAAATAGATTTGAACACTGCCTGTTCTAACAAAGGGTTAAAGGATTCAAAGCTTGGCTTCTATATTGTATGATAATTAAGTTATTGAGAAAAACACAACCAGCACACAGACTTACACAACTGGCAGAACCTATAACTAGGGATGTTCCGATACCGATGCTAGCATCGGAATCAGGCCCGATACAGGGCATTTTGACAAGTACTTGTACTTGTACTTGGGACTGAAAAAGTGGCATCGGGACATCCCTACCTATAACCCTTCCCCACTCTCAATTGGCTATAATTGCTTTCTTTACCTTGGATGGAGAGATTTTGCATATTTCTTGTAACCGTGAGCCGATAGCAAGTGAGGAAAATTCTCCCTCTGCAGTCACAGACAATGATAATAACTTTACAGTCATTTAACTGTTTCCCATTGTATGCTAAACTAAAAAAAAAAGTGCTTTGATGTACTTGCAGGTCTTATCTGAATTAGGCAAGAAAGGGTTCTATGAAGGAAGGATTGCACAAGCCATCGTAGAAGTGGTGCAGAGCAATGGTGGTGTATTGGACCTTGATGACTTGTCAAGTCACCTAACTGAAAAAGTACAACCAATCTGCACTACATACAAGGTAATGATACAATGAATGTATTATATCATAAGGGCCACCTACATGGCATTATTACAAATCATATTCCCCACTACATGGATTGAAGTGCTGGTATGTTGGTGCAACTAGAACACAACATCTACCAACCAGAATGTACAGTGTTAACTGGGCTAAATATGGCCACAAAAAAACAATAACCTGGACACATGTATTATTTGTTACAGTATTGCTACGTGAAACAGCAAAGACCTTAGTATAGCCAATAGTGATAAGTATGTTGTCTGTATTTTGTAAAGTAAGAATTGTATTAAAGTAAACCTGTGCCTAGACTTTGCACACTAACGTATTTACAAATAATGGGCAAGCAAGTACAGCTATAGACATTGTGGAGAAATTTATCCTCAAGGAGGCACTGAAATTTTCCCCTTACTTTCTATAGAAGCAGAATATTGCCAACCTGTCAGCCATCTAATTTTCTATTAAACCTTGGCAACCACTGTATTCATGCCCCTTCTCTTGTATTACAAATGACAGCTCAGGTAGCTATTGTTTGGAAAGTGTCCATTGGTGCGAATAGGTCGGCAAGTATTTCTCTTTTGTTCTTGTCAGATTTCATTCATCGTGATTGGCAAAGATCTACATTTCTGCGTGATGTGATTGACAATGGATGTGCAGCGTGGGACATTTTTTGTGGTTGTTTATTTTTTAATAAAGGGTGTCTTCATTTGTTGTTTAGTTTTTTGTGGCTGAGTACGGTACTCCCTACTACGCCCGTAGACCTTCACAGCCACTGGGCCAGGTTTGTGGGGAAGAGGTTGTTGTCCTGATCATGTCCTCACCAGGTGCTCATGCCCTCCCCGTGTTGAGGGCAAGTGGCCTGGCATGGTTCAGCAGGAGGGAGGGGAGGCGGGGTGCATGCTCATCCTTCCGCCTCCTAGACAACATGCTTGGAAAAGGGACTGTTAATGGATTTTGGGGGGACCCTATGTCAATTTTCTTTGTTTTTTGCATGGTGTTCCCCATTAAAATCATTCCTGACCCAAAGGGCCTGGTATAAATTCTAGGAGGGACCACACACCAGGTTTTTTTTTACATAAGGTCCTTAAAATCTGCATATTTCTTTCTTTGTAAATGCTGTAGTAAGTTGTATACATTGTACAGATGAGTAACTCTCAAGGCAAGTGTAGGGCATCCCTCAAACATGGTATTTAAAGGAATTATGCATTTTTAATGTTGCCCCTTAAACATTTCGAGATTACCCTTCACAGCGAAACCTTATTTTTTGCATTGCCTATCTCCCCATGCACTTTGTTTGTTATTCCCTGCCTAATAGCCTAAAAAATGGCCATTCATGATTTATAAGATTCAGCTTTTATTGTATTCAATGGGGTTAACATTTGGCACGGGAATACAGAGTGTGGATAGTATGTTGGGGAAAGTGAGCAGTATATAAGGGAAGGTAGGGGAGGGAGTATTAGCATTTAAGTAATTTTGTTCAGCTTAGTGAGCCATTCTTGCAGACTGGGTGGTTATTTAGTTAACCAATGCAAGGGTATGCACATTCTCCCTGCATAATCACATGCATGGTCAGGAATTTTATAAAGTGTTTCCTCAGCAGGGAGGAGTAGTGCAGTAAGTACTGTGCCATAGTCTGGAGTGTTATCAGAGACCGCAGTTATAACACAGTGAACCTCTTTCTATGAATGGAAGATAATGGGGCAATGGCACCTGTGGTGAACCTCCAGCATCAGTCAGATAGTGATGATAAAACCAATACAACCAGTAGTGTTCTGTACCATCATGAGGGTAACTTGTAACCATTTTGCTGGGTGGTTGCATTTTGAGAGCATTTGTAGGTGGTGAGATGATTTTTTTTTCCAGTCCTCCTCTGTGATTGCTAAATATTTCTCCAACATCCTGCAGAATGGCTCTGTGCTGGGGGATGTGCGGGGAACATGTGGGATGCAGGATATAAATTAGGCATCTTTGTGATATCGTCTGAATGCATAGTGGTTTCAGTGGAGTCAGTAGTTCCACAAAAGATGGAAGGCTGAGATATGGGGATTTGGCCAGGGTGATTTTGGTCAGTTAAGATAGATTTCTCATGATAGTTGAGGTTGGGGTCTATATCAAGGTATGGATTGTAGAGAATGATCCACTATGGCTTGGTCCAAAGCCACCCACTCTGTATTCGTGTAAGCTGTCACACCCAGTAGTATTTATGGCAGACAAATTCCCCATTTGTCTCGCTCTCGAGGTAATGGTGAAAACATGGCTACTCTCCCAAACCAAGAAAAGCATGTTTTTATCTCACACTTTCAGATCACATTGCATGTTTTTTAATGAGTGTAACTTTGCGAGCATAACTCTGCAAAGCCTGAGAATAAGCCATTGCCCCAGATCGCCTGATTTTCCTGTAATTGGTCACTGTCTGTGTCACATTGTCTTTCTTTGTGATCTAGCACACGGGAGATCAGTTTTGCATGACCGGACTCCCATGTTGGTACAATGCTGCAATATAGTCTTACAGCAGCAAGTATTATCAGCTCATCTTGTACCCAGACTTGAGAATATGAGAAAGGAAATGTATTGTTCATTCATGAGCATGTCGAGGGATTTCCCATGTTAAATATAACATAGTAATATTAATCTCATAAGACTGATCTTCATGAGAATCAAAATCACCCATGTAGTACTAGCCATTAGATGACATATACATCTGCTTGTATCAGACATCATAAATGGGTGTATCAACTATAAAATATGACATCATCTCCAACCTTGCTTAAATGCTGACATGTATTGCACATTGTACACAGAGGTTGAATTACTTCCTTATTTTTCTATTTTTAACATTTAAGAGCATGCATAGGCAACAAATCATAGGACACACTGCTACTGTAATAAATTAAAAAATTAATGTACTTTTCTCCTGCACTTGAACAACCAGCTTTCACATAAAACCTGAATATGATCAACTCGCATTTCTAAGTTCTGTAATGTAATTATGTAGTAATAATACATCTTTATTATTTGGGTGAATATTCTATCCATCGAAACATATTAGTTTATGTATATGATCTACTGAAACACTTTAATACAAGTCCATGAAACATAATTTACATACTAAAATGAAGTCTACTCTTCCTGTCCTGCTAGAAATAATACAGAGTAGTAGAAGCCCAACCCAGCCACTGGCACCCAGCCACATGAGACAAACACACCCAGTTGGATTTCCTCAATACTCAAGTCTCTGTGAACAGCTTATGATGGCAAAATACACCTAAGCACGATGTACTATTAGCAAGAATTCATTAACATAGATATCCATGGAGACTCATCGGAGAATGGCACTGACCACGATTACAAAAGACTTGATTATGGTTTTGGCATTGGCGTATACACCAGTTATATGAGTCAGAGTATCACCTATCCCGATCTACAAACAAACTAAATTTTCAGTGAACACACCCATCAATTGCAGTATATACAGTTTTGCTTAAACATTAGGATATTTGAGTAAGCATTAGTTTATAAAAAAGCAAACTGAAAGAAAATGTTTGCCTAGTATTAAGTAAGTAACACCATTAAAGCATATCTAAACCATAAAACAAATATGTAACATATTGCATTACTTTTTTTTTCCAGGTATTTTGAGAATTTCATAAAAACAAGAAAAAAATGGTACCAGATAAAAAAATCCCAACTGTTGGCAAGTGTTGCCTTGGCTATATACTATTTTTTTTTTTTTGGGGGGGGGGGGGGTTAAATTTAAAGAGACTTTATTATTTTACTTGATGGATTGCTTAAGTTGTATGACTGAGCAATCATTTATTGTTTATAGTTTTTTATGGTTATTAATTGTTGTGGTTAAACAATGAAGTGCCACAGCCATTTCCACCAAATGTATTTTTTCTTACATTTTAAACTGTTTTTTTTAAATTTAGTTATGGTGTTTGAACATGGTGCTGCTGTCAATTCCATGCTATCTTCATAAAGTTGTGGGGGAAAAGGGCAGGTTATTGTGCTTCAGCTGTCTTGTGTGGAATAAAGGGGCCACAAGTGTAAGAGGATAAGAGTTGATTAGTATGGTAATATAAGGTCTAAATGAGTAAACAAAATGAAATAATCCTCCTTAGTAATGGGCTTGAGGAGCTGCAAAATAGATGAGACTTCTGCTCAGGGGTTAATACTGAAGTGAGACAGGGCAAATACAGGCATGTAGATTAATTAGGGATAGCTTTCAAAGAAGCTAATAAACTGGCCATGATGACTATACAGTATATGTATTAAAAGAAAATGTATGCATGTGTGTGTGAAACTGATTAGTCATATTCTCTTTTACTCTCCATGACGTTTATAGGGTTATGCAGTTTCTTCGTGTATGGTGAAATTTTAGGTATAATATCTCAGTGTTAGACCTTTACTCATTGTGACCAGTTGTCCCTGTGTAGGTTGCAGGTATTTTCTTCTGATAAATGTAAATTATCAATAGTAAAGATAAGATGGCATATAAAGATTGTCCTTTAAACAAAATCGTTGTTGTTACATAGTTACAAATCTAGATTAGGCACACGCACGCAAACATAAATTGTGTTCATTTTTCCGCTTCAATAAATGTTTTTTAAAATGTTTTTATAAAATACAACATAACAGTGATTCCACAGTAAAAAAAGTTAGGACAATACACACTGAGCCTGACTGGTGACAGACATCAGAGGACATCAGGTATATAGGAACCACTTTGCATAACTAAAGATGAAGAAGTCTCACAATAAAACATGTGATGAAACGGGAATGGGAACACAACAAAACTTTTTCAACTGTCATCAAAGTGTGAAAAGAGGTAGTTTAAGCACTTAATGTTTAGGCCCCAGACCCCCCATAAGCCCAATGAACATTTGCTAGTTGATAAAAGGTCTGAAATTCAAAAGGAAGATACTCAGGCGGGAAGTTAGCAGTGAAAGAGATGAGAAAAGACAAGGGGGTCAAGGCAGGCAAAAGAAGAAACCACTGGGTAAAATGGATTGGAGGGGTGGGGGGTGGAGAAGGTAGTGGGGGAAGTCAGGTATAGTGCCAGACCACTTCATCACTAAAGGCTTGGGAGGTACTGAGGTACTGGGGATATCCCTGTATGTTATAGAGCCAACAGTGTGTAGTCAAAATCAATAGGTAATGCAAGTTATCAGTGAAGGCCAGGTCATTTAAACATATATATTATATAGTTCAAGACTACGGGTTCAAGACAAGGGCTAGACTAAATACTAAGTTATTTAGTGTTCTTGGTGACTTTGCACATTTGACCACTGGGGTGGGTCATACAAATCAATAATATAATGTAGGCAGTGTGTATTTTGTTGCATGATGTATTGGTACGGATTGACACTTTTCACATAGCACTAAAGGAATGTCTAGCATTGAGCAAACTGTTACTGGATATTGGCACCAGATTCCACCACACAGTTTCATTTGTGGGAAATAGTGCAGACGCTCTAAAATGGGCCATGGCATGGTGTCCTGTACTTCTGTGACAGTGGAGAACCTCATCAGAGTCTCGTGAAATTAGATGTGTAAGTGGTTGGCTACTTCAGGCTTCATCTATTACTGCTTAATAGGCCTCTAAAAAAAACAACCAAACCCCAAACTATTATTTCCCCAGAGCCACACAGAACAATTTGCATCTTGGCATATACTTTCTGTATGTACTATAAGCATTAACATGGAGGACACTAAGTTCCTGTATATGGGGGTGCAGGTGTCCTCTGCTTTCAGTGTCCATCACTATTTGAGCCTTAAAGAGGACCTGAACTCTGAAGCTATGCCCAAAAAAAGAAAAGTAGAGGGCAAATAGTTGTAGGCTCTCTGCTATTGATCTTTTCCTCATAACTAACTTATCCTGCCTTGTTCCGCAGTGTGTTTGTGTGGAGGTGTTCATCATTGTACAGGAGCATGATTTTTCTTCCTCATGTCAGAGCTGATAAATGTTGACCTGATGACAAGGATAATTTCATAAACAGCTCTTGGTTGTAATGGCTGCCAGCTGAACGATCCACTTGCTGTTGCATACTCAAAGATTTCAACAGTTAATCACAGTTTTTCACACAGACTTGAGGAGCTGCTCATCCAAGGCTCTGGGGCTTCCACCATGAACATAGCTGTTCCCTTTTGTTTTCACAAAGCACAGATACACAGAATGAATGAAGCAAAAACAGAGAGATGCAAGCAGTGCAGATTCCTTTCCAACAAGCAGCTCAGTATTGACATGATCAAATCTCACTCCATTTGGTGAGACTAGCAGTTTGAGGGATCAGTGCCTGAGATCTCACACTGCAGATATACAACTATGAGGCTACA
The DNA here is from genome assembly GCF_000935625.1 of Nanorana parkeri. NCBI lineage: Eukaryota > Metazoa > Chordata > Amphibia > Anura > Dicroglossidae > Nanorana > Nanorana parkeri. Next base: position 133,927 of record NW_017308642.1, on the reverse strand, counting down.
GGCACATTTGCATACAAGGAAGTAGGGATGTTCAGATACTTTTCCAGCTCCAAGACTAGACTAGAGCAAAATTCAAAAGTTAGGAGGCAGAGTTCATTTTTAAGGAGCACACGGAGCTCCTGGGATTTGTACATCCCTGTTTTTTTAAAAAATCAGATAATTTTTTTATTGAACATTTTTAGACAAAAAACAGTCCACACATGTAGAAAATCAAATGTCAGAGTGATGCATAGACATAGTGAAATAAAAGAAAATAAACTACAATACGAGAAACAAACCAAAGTAAAACAAGCCAAAAAATAATAAAACATAAGACAATACAGAGGCGTACATACATTAGTATCGCAATGAGCTGTCCACAATGGAACTTCCCCACCCAGCCTACAACCACCCAGATAGCCAATCAGCTCTGTCCCACATATGATTCTACTTAGTCGGCCCAATTTCAGTTTCCACCACATATACAACCCGTAGCCACAGGCCCAGCCTCAGGTCAGCTCGCCCTCCCTAACCCATACTCCCATGTGACGCCCTTCCTCTATAAGACAGCCAGGCGGCCCACAATTTCTGAAATTTGTTCAGGCTCCCTCTCTGCTTATATGTGACCCTCTCAAACTCCACCATTCTGTCCAGTTCCTCCAGCCATAGCTCCAGTGTGGGGGGGAGGAGGAAACCCACTTCCGCACCACCAACCTGGACGCAGTAAACAGAGCCCTCTTTATAGCAAGCGATGTGTGAGGAGTCATCCCCGGTGTCCCCAGCAATCCAAGAAGGCAAACCGTACATCCCTGTTTTAATGTAAGAAATGTTTTTATAAATATATATTAGGGATGCACAGATACCATTTTTTCAAGTACTGATACTTGTCCAAGTACTTACAGATACAATTACTGATACATTTATGTTTATTTTCATGTGACGGTTTTTCTAAAACAATATCGACTAATGATTTCAGGACAGTGGTGGAGCGCCAGAGCCAGGTCCCAGCTGCAACTGCTACAACCCTGGTAGTTCTCATGAAAATGCCAAGTATCTGCACTGGTATCTGAACTGATATCTGAACATCCCTATTAGGAAGAGAGCTGACATTGTTCAGGAGCAATCCATGACAAAAGCTATATTTTTTAAGGGTGCTGCTTATGCACAATTAAAGTGTATCTGCAGCCCAAACTTTTTGGATAGAGTGGTGAGGTGGCACATTCCACTGTATTTGGCCTGGTGACCATTTGTCACTGCAACTGAAAGTGAATTAAAATCAATCATTTTCAGTTGTCGCCAAAACAAGAATAGAGTGGAAGTCTTCCAATAAAGATACTTATCCCAGTGACAGCGGTCTAAGAGAGGATTTCCCTCACAATGGAGGAGAGGGATTTTGTCTTGTTCCTGTTATGTCTACAGAACAGGATGTAGCAAATCTCCCCAATAGGATGCAGAGGGTAATATACAAACTTGACAGGAGCTTTTGCCATTCCTTACTGTATCTGAAAATGAAAAATGTTTTTTTGTTTAGATATACTTTAACATTTCTAGATGTTCCCCTAAAAAAAAAAAAAATCTAGATGTTCAAAAATCCTTCCTTTTGGATTTCAGGTTCATGTTAAATGCTGCAGTTGTACATAGAGTATTGTGTTTGGTACAACATAAATTATTATCCTTTTATAACCTCTTTTAAGAAGCTGGCCAAGGCATTCAAAGAAATAAATGTTCATATAAAGGAAGGTGATAATAGGTTTTATACCTGTGTTATTTTTTTTTTTCTTAATTGGTTTCTTCGTCGAAAAGTTAAGAATTATAAAGCAGTTTGAAACATTGCAAATTCTCTTTAAAACAGAAAGTAATACTAGTAGCATTATTGCTGCTAGTATTCTTTCATTAATCATCTTATTGACAATAATTTCCATTATTCGTCTCGTTTTCATCTCCTACAAAGTTGTTTTTCCAGTGATTTTTGCTTTGCTTTAGTGGGTGTTTGAACAATGTTCAGTTTCTACTCAGCAAGGAAAGCTGACTAGTTCTAAAGTCTCCAGATCTAGTTCTACTCAGCTTGATTATTATGTGGACAAGGTGGTGTAGCCACTGGCATTATCTCATCATGGAGGGTTTTCTTTTAAATTGAATCTGTAAAAATTTACCTTTTTTATTTTATTTATTTTTTCCTTTCAATGTTTCCATTTAATAACAATTAATTGGATTAAGACATGTGAATAAGATATTTTCTTGGAGGTTAGACTTCAATTTATTCGGATTACTGCACAGCATAGCTAGACATGTGCTCTTACCCTGATGTTTTCATATTTTGTGTAACTGTCAAAATTGCTATTGCTCTGTTATGAAAGAAACACATTCTTTTGTTTCCTTAGGGAATAAAAATTTGGGAAATACCACCAAACAGTCAAGGAATCACTGTTCTCATGGCTCTGAATATACTAGAAAACTTCCACATCAAAGGTACAAAAGTAGTTTATAAAACCAAAATGAAAGTACTTGCAATTGTATTGGTTTAAAGCGTTACATAATGTTCTTTTTGTTTTACTGAAATTGTGCCTCATTTTGATCTATTTCTTGATTAACAATACACTCTTCCTAATTGCAGAGATGGGTCATAACAGTGCTGACTACCTCCATATAACCTGTGAAGCTCTTAAACTAAGTGTCTGCGACTGTCAGTGGTACTGTGCTGACCCTGCAGTGTTTCCAGTTCCCACTGAAGAGCTCATTAATAAAGTATATGCTGCAAGACAAACCAGCCGTATTAATTCACAGAGGTAAGCTTTGTATATAACAGAGCTATTATATAAAAATAAACAGTCTGCTGGCAAAGGATGATTGAGTTAAAATGACACTAAACTCAGGAATTAAATCTTTAAAATGCATTTAAGTACCCTATTAACAAAAATGTATCTTATTTGTGTATCACTCGGCTGTAGATCCTCAAATCATCTCTGAATTGGTGCTGACATTGTCCTTCCTTCTGGAGGGTGGACACTTTTGTTTCCCATGGTTCCTGTGTGTGCTACAAAGTAGCCACTGCTCCAAGCTCACTCCTGTGATGGGCTACAGTGATGGACTATCTCATATTTAGTTTACTAATTTGTATTGAGATTGTAGTCCATCACCTGGAGTAAGCTTGGAACGTTGGTTACTTTGTGACACTCTCCTGCCTTCTGGAGGGGGGCCTTTTTTGTTCCCCATGCTCCCTGTGTGTGTTGTAAAGTAGCCGCCACTCCAAGCTCGCTCCGGGGATGGATTACAATCTCAAAACAAATTAGTAAACGAAATATGAGATTGTTGTACGTCACACGAGTGAGCTTGGAGTGGTGGCTACTTTACAACACACAGGGATCATGGGGAACAAAAGTAGTCACCCTCTAGAAGGAAGGACAGTATCAGCACCAATTCATGGATGATTTGATACACAAATAAGCTTCATTTGTTTATAGTTGAGGTACTTGAATGCATTTTTACAATGTAACTCCTGAGTTTAGTCTACATTTACGTGTCTTGTAGCCCATCCTTCATAATAACTAACTGGATAGGACAAGATATGTTTAACAAAAATTCTTAAACCTTGCTTAATATTTCCCCCAGCTGCCATTTTTCAGTACAGGTTAGATGTTAATTTGGGTTCAAAAGACAACATAGAAAAGTTTCTGACAAGTCCTATGAGGCTTAATATCCACACAAGAGCAGGTCTACTAAGGCTGCATTCACGTTTGCGTTTGGGGTTGAATATGTGAGTCTCACCAACATGAGACTCATTCAGTTTTGGGCAAGAAGTTAGAGGAAGCTATACAATCATCCGTGGGTAATCACAGCTGTTGGCATGAGTCTCACAGAGCAAATCATGAGACTCACTAAATTGGCCTCAATTGCAAGTGTCAATGAAGCCTAAAAAAAATTAAAAATAAAAACACAGCAGGATGACCATCTGTGCTGAAACTTTCAAAGTACAGCTAATATTTTTTTGCTACACATATATGGTAACAGTCTTGTTCTGTTTCCTATTTTTAGCGAAGAGTTTAAATTCTGATGCTGCTATAAATACAAGGTGAAGGATTGTAAAAAGGCACTTAAATGCTTATTGGCCTCAGAGATTTCCAACGTGTTATTCTGGAATTTTACCAAGCAATCTCTGATAGGAATCCCCTAGGTTTTCTGATTGTGGAGTAATGTATGTAATGCCATTGTTTTAAATAGAGCATATAAACCTTTTTGTAAGGTAAATTGTTGGTATAACTTATGCTCTCTGAGCTATAAAGATTTATAGGCGGTAGATGACTTCATGACCACAGCCTGGCCCCCTGTGATACTGGTACCAGTGTGTGCATGTGTACTCTAGATAAAAATGTTTACTTTACTTAACTGACGGGGCTACACCATGGAAATGACATGGCCATAAAAGGGATGCAGACTTTGGAACCTTTGTGCTTTATTTTCTGCCAACAATAATCTTTTGTGTTCATCCAAAATATGACACAGCAGTGCCACCTAGGAACCTACGGTCTCTACAATCTATAGATTAGCAGATCCTGTGAATCATGTACAACACACCAGAGCTGTAACAGTTTTAACCTCTTATATCCGACTCACATATAAAACATTTTTGTTTCATTTTTTTATTGCTGTACTGTATTTTATACAAATAGATCATATAATATTTTATATTACATTTTTTGGAAAGGTGTTTTATTGATGAATATTTTCAGCAATCAAGCTGGGCACAGGTTTCTGTGTGTACAGTACTTGTTTCTTTCACTAATTCTCACATTCACACATTGGTCTCTGCCAACTCCCTCCCAAATAGAAAAAACAAGGTCAAAATACCTTAATATACAGTAATATAGTGTACTTTCAGCACCTCTTAGCAGCTGTTAAGTATTGTATCGTCTTTGCCAATGATTAGTACAGAAAGTTTGGAGTTTAGGTCATATTCTTTATTGGCTAACAGAAGTTATTAAAGATTTTATTAAAGATGCAAGCTTTTGGGATTCCTTAGATCTGTTAGTCAGGCTGAGAAAGGAATCTAAGGAATCCTGAAAACTTGCATCCTTACTACCTTAAGTTAGCAAACAAAGGGTCTTCCTAAACAGTACAAAGCCCTACTGAGGTTGGTTCAAAATTTATACCAGTGTCGGAACTGTTGTTACCATGGACCCAAATTTTTTAAACGTGTTTGGGCATGCCAAGCGAATATAGAGTTGTTTGTATTTAGGTCAAATATATTTTCTGCCATAAAAGAGCTGTGGCTGTTTGATATGTTTACCCATAATATTACATTTCTGAACAAATCTGTTCAGCAGGAAGCAGCTCTTTTAGCAAGGTGTTAAGGGCAACATTAAGAATACTCAATTCCTTTAAATAATATGCTTGTGGGATGACTTAAGCCTGCATGTGAAGTGGTAAACCTGTAGGATGTACTAAACCGAAAGTGGCATTTACAAAGAAAAAAAACACTACAACAAATTGGTGCTAAATAATATTTCCTGTTCTGTTTGAAAACAACGTGGATGGGGATTATGGGGATTCCCTTTAAAATCTATTCCAGATCCTTATCAAGTACGGATTTTATGGTGCCCAATGCAAAAAAAAAATCCAGCATTGGTCTGCCTGCGTTCTAGCAACCAACGACGCTCTGCAGGCCTTGTCATTAACATAAGTTAGCTGGCCCACCAGAAGTGTTGAAAGTTAGGTACTGATAGGTCGTCTATGTCCTTCTGGGTATGGAAATAGATTCTGTTAATACATGGCACTATACTATTCCAGGTAAACTAAAAACTTTGTTTTCAGTTGGCATAGCGTAATGAATGGTTAAAACCTCTGCCAGGATATTCTTTGCTGTCTGTGTATCATTGGGGAAATTTCCATTCTCTTCCTGGACCAGAGATGCAACAGAAAGTTAGAGGAAATCTCTCAAAGTGAAGGGAATTCCTGTTTAAGTCAGCTGCCCCAGAACAGATGTCCCCACTGGAAGATTTCCCCTTGCCTCTGGTTCTGGAGACAGCTCTAACATTTTGTATTTCCCCTCGCTTTCATTCTCAGTGAGAATGATCAGCTGTTCAAATAGAGGGGTGAATCTATGCAATGGGGTCACAGACAGCACTTTATCCAAAACTAAAAAAAAAAGGTTTTGACTATGTGTAGAGATAACAATATTTAATTACATTAAAGAAGAACTCCAGGAAAAATGTGTATTAACCCTTGCAGTGGGGCTACCCCTGCACCGCAAGAGTTAAATGCTGTCACATTGCTCCCTCCAGCCTGTCTCCACCTCCGTGATGGACTACAATCTCATGTTTAGTTTACTAATTATATATTGAGATTGTAGTCCATCACGAGAGTGAGCTTGGAGCGCTGGCTACTTTACAACACACAAAGGGACCATGGGGAACAAAAGTATCCACCCACCAGAAGGAAGGACAGTGTCGGCACCAATTCAGAGAGGATTTGAGAATCTACAGCCGATAGTTAAGGTACTTGAAGGTATTTTTAGATTTAACTCCTGAGTTTAGTGTCACTTTAGAGAGACTAAAGCAAAACAAACGACAAACGCACTCAACAATTTGTTACCAGTTATACAGTGCCATGATGCCTTTCTACTGTACCACTTTAGAGAGACTGTCACCTTGGCCATTCAGAGTAAAGTGACACGTCTTTGTAAAGGGCCCCTCCAAACCCCTGATACTTACTTTGCTAATGAGCCTCTGCTATTCCTGCCTCTGACACAATTGGCAATAAAATCCCATGTGCTGTTAGATGATAGGACACGTCACTCCCTCAGTCATGTAACAGTGCTCCTACCTAGCAATTGGCTGCTAGACCCAAGCACTGTCACAGGAGAGGAAGTCACATGCTCCCCCATACCCAGAAACATTGGGCAAGCTTGTAGTGCCTCTTTAAACTGTAACAAAATGATGAAAGTGAAATACATCCATTCAATCCCAAACAATTTTGTTCTATGTTAGAACTTTTATTACATTGACCACAATGTGTTTTTTTCTGCATACTATAGGGACCTATTTTATGATGTCACTCACATTGTACAGTCTTTTTTTCATTCAGAGTTTCAGAAGCAAATATCCATGGGAGCCCTTTTAACACAGGAAGTGACACAGTATACTTCACTGTAGTGGATGCACACGGGAATGCTTGCTCATTTATCAACAGCAATTACCAGGACTTCGGTACTGGACTTGTTCCAGAAGGCTGTGGGTTTACCTTACAGGTGAGCAGCATTTTCAATACACTATGTTATGACATATTGGGATTGATTTACTTGTAGTCTATCTTAAGTCTTTTTTAGTCATTGTCACTAAAGTAAGGGAAATGTTTCAATAGGGACACTTGTTGAGGTGTCAACTGCCTAAAAAGCTGGTGGAGATATTTCCTCATTTCCTGTTGTGCCTAAAGGACAGGAAGCAAATATATTTATATGAATTTATACTTAAAGTGACCTTAAGGGCAAATGTCGTCGTCTCCACCAAAATGCGGGTCTCCTATCCAGCGCTGACTCCTCTGTCCTCCTCTTTTCTCATGTCCCACGGTGTCTGCATGCGGGTGCACGCTGCTCCATATACTTACCTTGTGTCTCTCCTCGTCTCCCGGCCGAACATCTGAATTGCGAATGCGCCCGACCCAAGATCCTTTGCAGCCGCCTGAAAAATTTTCAGAAGTTTAGACGGGAGCGCGTGTCGGAGACACAGGTAAGTATTAACCCTTTGAAATTTTTTTAAAATATAGTTTTGCATATATCTACTGCTTGCTAGCTGTAGATATATGCAAAAACACTGGAGTGTTTAATAACCCTTTAAGAATCTTAATTTTTTTCTTGTTCTCAAACGCACACAGTTGTAAACATATGAGCACTAATATAGTAAACCAACAGGGAATCTAATTTTTATTCAACCCATTCAAGATGGCCCTACTATACTTTTACCTTGTCCCAGGCCATTCATTGAATTTTTAAAATTACTATATGAAGGCCTAATATGTGCTAAAAAGGCATTAAACTCATTTTGGTATGCAAAGCGGATAAAAACGTATTAATGAGTAAAATGCTGCATCCCAAAGCATCACAATTTGAGCTGATGCAGTCATGTTGCTTTGCTTTGTTCGAGAGAATTCAGCTTATACCATGTAACATTCAAACAATACTAAAGTACCAAAATACTAATCTGCATTGTGTGTCTTGTTAACAAATGAGATTGTGAAGGATCATTGGATCTCATTGGCTCATTGGATCTCTGCATTGCTCTGCTGATCATGAGGCATTCTGGAGCTATAAAGGTAAAGGTGCCCATACACCCTTCGTTCAGAAATCGTCCACAAATGGTCTTTCGATTGATAATTGACCAGTTGATGGGGAACCTAATGATATTTTTTACTGTACTCCTGGCCGAATTTTCTTGATGGGCGAGGCTGGAAAACTTTTTTCGAATCATACGAAAATCAATGGATTATCTTTTAGCATTGCTCTTGGCTCTTTCTCCAGACTACACAAAACCTCCCCCTTTGTTATAGAAATAAGAAGAGGGGTAGGTGTTCTGTAGTCCCAATATACTTCTTTTCATAGAGTGAAAAATCAGCTCCTCTGTAGATACAGTACAGTTTGTGAGTTTTGCCACCCTAAGACAGGAAGTGTGGCAGGATCACTAGGTAAAACTAAAGAAAAAAGCCTAAAAAGGAAAGTAATGCAGCCACCACATCCAAGGACTGGTGAGCTGCAATATACTACATTTTTGTTTCCTGTGTTTAGATACACTTTGGGGGGAATTTATTAAAACGGGAGCAGACAAAATCTGGAACAGATTTGCACTGCAACCAGTCAGCTTCTCTGTCTCATTTTCAAATCTTACCTGAGCAAACTGAAGAGAGATGCTGACTGGTTGCCATGGGCAACTGCTCCAGATTCTGTTTGCTCCAGTTTTGATACATTCCCCCCCCATATTTAAATGTTCATATGTTTGGGCAGCATACGTACTTATCTTGTGTGACATTTCCCTAATGGATCATGCTGAGTGGTGATTGAACATGTAGTCACTATTTTATTTTAATGTGATTAGATTGCGTTTTACAGCAAACACTGCAAACAAGAAAAGATTTTACAGGATAATTTTGGTGACAACTGTCTTTTACAATTTAAATATATTTTAAAGTATATCATACAGTGGAGGCCTATAGACTTGTAACAGAATAGTAACAATGCATTTATTGCAGCTAATTTACATAATCAGATAGTCGCAAATGTGTGTTTTCATGAAGAGAAAATTGTAATTGTCATTAGCAGCACATGGCCTTGTTCTGAAGACTCCGCCGGTGACAGTGTTATGCCTGTGAGGGGGTCCCTGCTGTCATCATCATCTGAATACTGTATCTGCACCTTGCAACACCTGAATCAATAGGATATTATAGTACCCTGTGTTTGAAAGATTACCTGACTCAGGTCAGATGTTTGTTATCTCATATCCATGAACAACATTGTGTATGCTGTCCAGTCCAGTGAGGTGTGCTCAGAATTGTATGTCAGTGAAACAAAACAGCAGCTACACCAGCGTATGGCACAGCATAGAAGAGCCAAACCCTCTGGTCAGGATTCAGCAGTATACCTACATCTAAAGAAAAAAGGTCACTCCTTTCAAGACAGTCAAGTACGCATCCTAGACAGGGAGGAGTGAAACATCACAATGCTGTTTTAACACCTCTCTCTGGGCAGGTTAATATCACCTCCTAGCTCCAATTATGCAGGTGCAATCAACACCTGGTTGCAACTAACAGATTATGTGGATTGGAGCGACAATCACCATATTTATTCCCAGAGAATTATTGTACAAGTTATTCTGAATTGAGAAAGCTGGTTGGATGACCAGTGAAACGTCTTCAAGAAAAATACAGCAAGTCCAGTTGCCTTGGCTTCTTTGTTACAGATATACCATGACCTAGATGAATGAGAACCTTCACAGACTCATATCCATTAATACAATCAGCCCAGACAGACAGATAATTCTCTAAAAATAAGACATTTACCCATCTTCAGTCTTATTAGACCACCACTGGAAACCATAGAGATGTTGTCCACAGTTTGACCAATTAGTGAATGTACTGAGCATGAAGTGAGAGTGTGCCATTGTTTTTTTTCTCCAAAGCAAAGGAATGATTGGCTTGCACAAAGATTTTCCAACATGTTGCATTTGTCTGATGACCAGTTCTAGTGCCATAAAGTCTTCATTATAACCCTTTAGCAAAGGTCTATGTAGTCCAAACCTCCACTGATTTTTGCAAGCAATGCTTGATCTTTTGCATAGAGAGATTGGATTGTATATGGCTACCCTTAAGATACCAATTGACACGTGATGGTTACACAGTCTGCCTGACAATCCTTGTATTTGTAGATAGATGGGCAGATATCACCTGGAGAATGAGAAAGAGGGAAATATCTCCCTATCCTTACTTGACTCAAACAAGCACCAGGAGCTGTAGTCAGCTGACATCTGTGCACATTGGGTGCTTCATCTTCTACATAACAGCTAGACAAGCTCCCTGTGTGACAACATGCCACTTTGACTGCCTGAGGTGTATGGTATCACGAGAGGCAATTTACATACTTCATAACACCTACGAGTGATATCATTTTTAAGCTGGGATCATCCCTTTAATAAAATTATCAGTTTATATTTCCCATCATTTAGTTGCCCCCGTCAGAGTGAGCCATCATGTTGGATAACTTTGGCTAGCTATTTTTTTCCCTAGAGATGAGCCAAGAACAGAGATTTTTGAAATACTTACACTATTAGATCATTCACTTCCTGCTTTGAAACTGCAAAATTACTTCAGTTTGCCAAAGCAGTGCACACTGGGATTGCCTTGTCATCAGCAGAGCATTGCTAGGAAATCTCATCTTCAGATCTCAGGGAAAAGCATTTTTCTCCCCTGAGATGATGTGCATGGTCACATGTCCTAGTCACATGTGCCAGAAACCCAGGAAGTAAAAGTAGAGCTAGTAATCTGCCCTTAGTAAACATGGCCAGTTGGCCACTGTCAGAAGACTGGAGAAGAAAAGAGAAATAAGGTATGCAAAGAATACAAAGCCTGCAATTATCTAGAAGTATGTGTTTGTAGATTTGTCATTACTAAACATTTCCAAAGGTGTGTTTGTTGTTATTTTAAAGATATGGGTAAAGGTCCACTTTAAAAACACCTATAACCAACCAAAATGTGATATGCAAATATGTCAAAACCAAACCTAGTTGATCCAATATAACCAGGGCTTGAAAACGAGGGCTCTGTGACGAGAGGATGGTGGAGCCCAACGAGCAGATTCGCGGCCAGCCGTTGCAATTACACGGCCGGCCGGGAGCTTAACATTCAAGTGATTGTGCGGCTCTAGAGACGCTCACTCGCTTGTATTAGCAGCTATCACTGCTGGGCCCGAGATCCTCTGTTCCCGATGCGGCCGGGACCGGCACGGCTCTGTGACAGGAGATCAAAGGGAGTTCAGAATACGAACTCCCTTTGATCTTCTCTCAGTCCCTGAATGCAGGAAGTGATGTATATTGCATCACTTCCTGCATTCAGTGTCACTCTCCAGCTACAGAAGCTGATGAAGCAGATATCTGCTTCATCAGCCTCTCTGGGGGTCCCTAGGTGACATTAGGGGTCTTGGAGACCCTTGATGTCTCCATAAAGAGGACCTGTCATGTAAATTGGCTATCACATAGGGGGCTTCTTAGTCCCCCATGTAATAGCAATAAAGTTGTGTGTAAAAAAAAAAGTAATACAAAAATTAAAGAATCACAAAAAGATTCACGTAGGTGCACATAGGGTGCGCCTACGTGCAAAAACGACGATTGCGCCGCACATGTTACATATCGCCGCAAACATCGGAGTGAGAGCAATAATTTTAGAGCCATTAATCACTGATAACACTAAACTGATGAGCAGTAAAAGCGTTTTAATCGTCACCTATTGGCGTTTTTTGCAATTTTGCGGGCGCACGCAATTTTAAGGCTTGAGATGTTTGTGTCTATTTACCCGACGTGGCCCCGACTTTTATGTTTTACTAAAAATATGGGTAAGAATAAATGTTTTATAACATAAGGTAGGGAAAAAAATTTTTTTACATTTATGGTACTTTTTTCATTATATAGTAAAAAAATAAATAAAATAAACAAAGAAAGCTCTATCTGTTCCCAAGATGTTAACATAATTTGCAAGGCCATAGTCCGGACATGCTGACTGGTGAAATTTTTGACTTACTGGTGAGACACTATCAAATTTTTCAAGCCCTGAATATAACAGTGTATATTCGTATGAGTGCAAAGCTGTGCTCAAGTTCATAATGTCTCCAGCATGAATCACAATGATTGATTGTAATGTGTAACGATCAAATCAGTTGTTGTAACCTCCACCAAATCCAATCCACTGCTCACACCCTCCAGAAAGCACCTTACCTTACAAGAAAACCTTAGGGATAAGGTCTGACACCGCAGATCCTTTTTGAGGCTGGGGTGGATATTACCCAAATTGTGGAGCTGCTTATTACTGCTGTTTATTTGTCCTTTTTTTCCCCTCTATGCCTGGATTACCATAAGCAAAGCAAAAGGTATTCCATAGGGAACACAGTATGATACCAATAAAAGTTTAATCAAAATGCTACCAAAATGCGCACCAAGTATGCACACAGATCGCAAACCCTACCTCTGTAGGTCTACCTCCCCAGGTGAGCACTCACTTGTTGTCATCACTCACTGGGTGGAGGTGAAGGTCTGCCTGCATTGTGTGATTATCCTTGCCTGAGAGTAAAGGTGGCCATACACTTTACAACCATCGCAAGACTTTAGTCTTGCGATGGTTGTAAAGTACTTAAAAAAATGTACGATCTGCCCATCTTGGACAGGCAGATTGTACTCTCGATCATCGCAAGCCCGCCCCCCTGAGGGCAGGCTTCCGATGACCGCAATGCTGAACGGGCAGTGTGCATGTGAGCACACCGGTGTCAATACTTTTTCCCAGTTTTTTTGGCTAAAATTAGGTACCTCGGCTTATATTCGGGACGGCTTATACTCGAGTATATACGGTATATGAAAAGAAAGATCTCTAGGCTTAACTGCCCTCTAATGGCCAGTAATAAGCTTGCGGGGGGCTGAAGAACATGAAAAAATGCTCAGTTCTGCCATCCACGCTAAACAGCATGAATGGGGAATCCAACACACTC